>NC_088782.1:32376136-32679166 GCF_958450345.1 Calliphora vicina | reverse complement strand
TGTCTCAGTACTTGTTTCCTAATTATGTTAAATACATGTTAAATTCTAATACGACAGTGTAGTTGTTTGTTGCATTTAAAATTCTAATATGAGCATAAATGGCGCTGCATAGAAATCGTTGCAAGTTGGAATTCTATTAATACTTGGTTGTGTAGTACGTTAGTTAGTCATACCGGTTGCAAAGTCCAATAATTAACATGCATTCCTTTTCACCACAGGCACATTTCTAAGCGTAAATGATGCATGTAACGACTACTTAAGTAAATGTAATTTTAAAATTATTTTTGTAAAATTATACAGCAGTTTCAGTATCTTTTATTGCTAATTCAAAAGTCTCGTCGTTCATACAATCGAAATGTTTATTTCAACTTAAACCATTTAAATCATGATCAACATTTCCTAGAGGGAAAGGAATCGACACAGAACCAGATCCGAGATTGGTATTGACCGTTTCTATATCTAAAACTATGTATAAAAGTAACTTGACATTTTTCAAGGCAGATGTCAGGTTACGGAACTAACCAAAGGAACTTGTTCTGTTTTGGATATAGAAAAATTCAAATTTTTGGCCAACAAAGCCAAAATTTTGAAATCGGTATACAAATATGTGAGTTAGAGTTACCATAGTACTATTACTTTTATACAAAAACTCCAAAAAAACTCCTCATCCATTCAAATGTTACAGATTTTTGATCCGAAAATGACCAACATTTTCCACTGCACAGTGGGGCAGAATCGAAATTGTTTGGAAATAAATCTGGCATTTCTAAACGGCTGGTCCGATCGGATTAAAATTTGAGTTGGGTGTAGCCAAGGAGTATTCGAGTTTAAGTTATTAAAATGGGCCCTACAAATAATCCAGGGGCGGCGTTTTCATACTAAAGAATTTGTATAAATTTTCTTAATGTGACTGAGTCTGAACCAATGATTTGTGTCGAGTAAAATATTAAGAAAATTTATAAAAAAAATTTAGTATGAAAAAGTGCAATATTTTTGAAGGACGGAGTTTTAAAGTGGCATATTTTTGAATCTAATTGAGATATTGACTTGAACTTATCTAAACAAAAAAATATAGCTCGGAAAAAATATGGATCAAATTGTTCCTAATATTTGCAATCCTATTAAAATTTTGATATAAATTTTAGTTTTAGAAACTCAATGAATATGTAATAAAATCTTTATTTATTAACGAAACTCAATGAAATTTTCAGCGTTTTTTATGTTTCTCATTCTAAATAACAAGGTGTAAAAAAACTTGTCAAAAGGTCAAATCCCGCAATTCCTAAAAATTGGAGCGAAAATCCCAAAAATGGTATTTTTTACAATTTTATCTACAGGGTCCACATTTCCTTCGGGGCTGGGAAAATACTTTAGGGACAAATAGGGAACACATCAGGGTTTCCAAAACTGCTTTCCGTTTTCTGATCCCAGCTTTGGGATTTTAGAACATGTGGCCCAAAGTTGAAATTTTGATAAAAAAATAGGTCAATTTCCAAAGGGCGTAGGGCCGACATGTTCGAAAAATAGGACATGTTTTTTATACCAAAATGTTCTCCGTAAAGAAACTTTATAGAAAAACATAAAATTGTTATATGTTCTTAAAGAAAGTTGTTTTTTAATAAAAAAGAGTTATGTCACCTTTTTGTCCAAAAAACAGCAAAAATATACCATTTTTTTTTCGTAATTGATATTGCTCTGAAATCTTTTGTATGTTGTTGGTAATTTAGTTGTCTAACTAACAAAAAAAATTCGAGTCCATTCGGTCCAAAAGTGCGCCCTATATTTTTAAAAAAGCGGACCAAGGTATGGCAAAATTTTAAAATTTCAATTTTGAAATGCCTATAACTAGAAAATTATAAGAGATAAATAGCACAGTCAAGCATGTTTTTTCAAGATCTAGCCGAGCGTTTTTCAAAAATATAAAATTCTTTGAAATCGGATGGGAAACAAAAAAATGGCACGTTTTTAAAAATTTTACATGTCGAAGGTACCCACCTTGAGCCCTCATAGCTCCGCCCCTGGATTATTTGTAGGGCCCATTTTAATAACTTAAACTCCTTGGCTACGTGCAATTCAAATTTTATCCCGATCGGACCAGCCGTTTAGAAATGCCAGATTTATTTCCAAAAAATTTCGATTCTGCCCCACTGTGCAGTGGTTTAGGAACCTTTTTTTTGGAAATAATTCGGTATCTTGGGAACTATTGAAGATATTATTACGATTTCACATGGTATGAGCTGAGGTGTTTTTGAGATGATTTACGTTTGTTCAGCTTCCTAGCGTTAATGGGGGCCAGTGCGTAGCCCCTCAAAGTTGGTCACCTCGGGTCTCAAATTTTCTAAAAAAAATAGACAAAAATCCATTTATGATCCGAATGATCTGAAATTTTATATTTTTATTCGTGGAAAATCACCATATTATAATTTTTTTAGTTTTTAAGGTAAATGAAGTCTCAAAATTTTATAAAATTATTTAGTTTTACTAAATTATCAATCCTCAAGTCATAATGTTTTCAGCAATATCAAATATTTATATAAATGGCCTTTATTTATTCCTCAGAAGTTCCACAAACCTTGCCCCCTTTGACAAATTCGTACGTTTTTTCATATAAAGCATTGAGAATGTTATTAACATGTCAAATGTAAATTTTGAATTCAAACACATACTGACTTAACAGAAATTTTGGTGTAATTTTTGTATGAAAAAACGTACAAATTTGTCAAAGGGGGCAAGGTTTGTGAAACTTCTGAGGATTGGATTTTTGGTGATTTTTTTAGGCTTTAGGAAAATAAATTTAGGACCACACTGTTGGAATGAAAAGTGAGATATAGGGTGTAGAAGTCGACCACCTCCGGTTAGGAAAACTTTATTCAGCTTTTAATTTATACAATGAATGAATTCTGGAAAGGTAAAGATATTCTTGAGTCGTGAAAAATAATCAGAGTCAAAATTTTAAAACGAGCGCTTAATTGTTTTTAATAAATTTTAAACTTTAAAATTTTTTTATTTTTTTTAAATTTAAAAATTTTTTTTTTTTGGTGAAAAAAAAATTTGGGTTAAAAAATAAAAAATAAAATTTTTCCGATTTTGACCCATTGTAGATCCAACTTACTATGGTCTTATATACGGCGTTGCAAAGGTCTTTGAAATATCTATCATTAGATATCCATATTGTCTATATTAATGACTTAACCTTCGCTTTACCAAAGGTTTTTTATGTACATTGTTTAACAATAACCACCCGGGTGACATACACTTCTATAAATATATGCGACGAACGAAATTTTAAAAAATTGAAAAAACCTTATAAAAAGTTTAAAATGGTTTTATTAAATTCTATAGAACTCTAGAATTTGTTCAGTGAGTACAAATTTCATTTAAATCGAAACAAAATTAAAAAAAATATTAAACCAATAAAATCGATGTGGTCACCCGGGTGGGTATTGGTAAAGCGAAGGTTAATAATCCAGATATAGGTAAAAACAAGTAAGAAAGTATGGTCGGTGAAGCCTGACCATATAATACCCTACACTAAGTAAAAGAGCAAAAACATTTTTCTTTTAAAATTTCAATAATTTATATTTTTGAGTGATTTTCGGAAGTGGGCCTTATATGATGACATGAATTTTGTGTATATAAAACTTATTTGGAGCGGAATTTGTGGAGATACATATATAAATTAAACATTTATGACCGATAAAGTCCAATTTCGGAAGGACATTTGTATGGGGGCTAGGTGAAATAATGGACCGATTTCAGCCAGTTTCAATAGGCTTGGTTCTTGGGCTCAAAAAATAATATGTACCAAATTTTATCGAAATATCTTCAAAATTGCGACCTGTAATCTGCGCACAAGGTTTACATGGACAGCTAGCCGACCAGCCAGCCAGACGGACGGACGGACATCGTTTAATCGACTCAGAAAGTGAATCTAAATCGATCGGTATAATATAAGGTGGGTGTTAGACTAATATTTTTGGGCGTTGCAAACATCTGCACAAACGCATTATACCCTCCCCACTATGGTGGTGTAGGGTATAAATAGGTCAAAAATCGAGGTTGTCCTGGTTTTTTCCTCATATATCAGCCATTTGTGCACCGATTTTGCTGATTTTAATAGGAATATTCTCGAAAGCATGTCTGACAGAAATATTGAAGATTTGGATCCCAAAGTTAATTGGGGTCTTCAGAAAATTTATTTCAACAGACGGACGGACAGACAGACAGACGGACATGCCTTAATCGACTCCGCTATCTATAACTTTATACGGTCGGAAAATTATATTGTGGAAATTACAAACGGAATGACAAACTTATATTTACCCTTCTCACGAAGGTGATGGGTATAAAAACGTGCAAATCTTGCAGAGCTGTCAAAATTCTCTTATATAATTAACGACAAATTTTAACCGAATCTGGCAGCGATTGTAATATTTACAATAAAGTACAATTAATACCATAAGAAGATATTGGGTTCTTAAAAACGAGAAATGAAATGTGAAAAGAGAAATAAAGATCATGTTGTTGGTCCAAAAACATTCCCAAAATGAATTCAATGATAAAATATCAATGTTTACTTTGTAAGTATCAGGTCTGGTGTAAACAAGAAATAACTCAAAACGATTTTATTTTTGATTTATCCACTATTTTCTTTAGCTAAACTAGTAACAACTAAAATGGTTAGATCAAATAATTTAATTTGGCAAACATTTTAATTATGAGCATTTAACAATGCGCAATGATTAATATAATTTGTTTAAACTAAATAAATATTTACAATTGGGTGACACAAACTATTCAAATAAATAATTATTTTATGTAATTGCAGTTTACAACTCATTTCACAGAGAGACCAAAACTAACTAAGACGATAATGAATAAAGTAAATATATTTACACGATCTACCATAAATATTGATCATTAATATATTTTGTATTAGATAAAGTTATACCCCCATATGCATAAACAGTTTATAAATTTATCAAAGGTTTATAAAACAAAATTTCCATACAAAATCTGTTTCATTAACCTTTGATAAATTTATAAACTGTTTATGCATATGGGGGTTAGTGTTTCAACTATTTTTGGCCAGTCTGTTTAATTACTCTCATTTAATCTTTAAACAATATCATTACAACATTGTTGTTGTGGTTCTCCAAACTTTAAGCAAAAGAAAATCAATTAAACAGTTGTTTGAAAGATCTTCTGTCATCCTATAAACATAAATACAATTGTATTTATGTACTAAATATATTCAGGCTATATTAGGAAAAGTTTTATACTCATATATCTGTGTATCTGTACTGTATCTGATGAAACTATTTCACTAGTTAAATGCACCATAATTAGATGAGAACACGTGTTCATTAAACACTTTTGATGACAATCAACAAAATTAACTTGGAATACAATTAAATACTTTTATACCAGAGAGTTTATATGAAAATCTATACAATGCAACTAAAAGAACAAACTAAATCAGTGCAGATTCCTTTGATAGACACGTGTCTGTCTGTCTTTTTTTTTAATAAAAAACGCAAATTTCTAGAAATAATAATAATAACAAAAACAACAGAAGCAACAGCTACAACAAAAAAAAAACCACCAACAATACCATATTGAGAGTTAAAGACAAATGCAACAAACAGAGAATTGTGCAACATTAATGAAACGACACTATAAAAGGATAAAACTTTTATGTTTTTTTAACTCTCCTTTTTTTTTGTTGCTGTTGGCTGTTGTTTTTGTAAAGTGATATTACAAAATTCTTGCAACATGTTATAATGACGATGTCGTCTACTGATGATGATGACTACTTAAGAGGACTCTAACCACAAACAGTGTTGTAATCAATATCGGTTACTTTTAAATACTTATTTTGAATTGCTGAAGCATTTCATTTCATATTGAAAACTTTTTCTACTTTGAACTTATTTTTTTTTGCTTTGAATTACATATAAAGCAGAATTTTTTTCCAAAGTTAAAATCTCCGGAGATTTGCAAATATGTAAAGAGATAAAAGAATTTGCGAAGGTTTTTATTTTATGGTTAAATTGGATTTTAAGTAAATATTTTTAATATAGTTTATAGTATATTTAAGTAAAGTTTTTAGCAATAATGGTTATTTTTATAGAGATAGCAAAGTGTCTTGAAACATTTTTATTTATTAGTTACGACCTCCCAAGAGGAATGTTTGACAACTTTTTTTTTTGAAAAGTTTGATTAGTTTGGTTAGTAACACTTGAGTGTAATTATATATTCTAAATAAAGTAGGGAAATCAAAAGATCTTGTCTTGAAGTTACAATTGGAGTATTAAAATACATACACAGAGAAAACAGATTCGTGATAGCAACCGAATTTGTTGCCAATCGAATGCGTCGATTGTACAAACAGAATTTTTCGGTTCTATCAACCGAATGTCAGTTCATAAAGAAGAATTTCGGTTGAAGCAACCAAAATTTTGTTACCACTTCCAAAATTTCGTAGCCACAACTTTAAAATTCGATCACAAAGGTAGAATCATTCGGTTGATATCACGAATCTGTTTTCTCTGTGTACACAGAAAAAACTATTTCTTAAACCGTTTCAATTCAAATATTTGTCACATATTGAACTGGTTTCAATTATTTCATAATTAAATCAAGTATTCATTTGCTCAAAAACAAAATTTCTTGATATTTTCTATTGAATTTTGAGTTTTGAATTTGATTATTTTGACATTATTGAATAGATAATTTTTGTATTTGAAATTCAACCAATAACGAAAATTGTGCATTCAATTGTCAAAATAATCAAATTCAAAACTCAAAATTCAATAGAAAATATCAAGAAATTTTGTTTTTGAGCAAATGAATACTTGATTTAATTATGAAATAATTGAAACCAGTTCAATATGGGATAAATGTTTGAATTGAAATATAATTTTTTCTGTGTAGGAGTGAAACTAAATTTGGAGTATTGAACGACCTACAATTAAAGGATGAATTTACAATACAGAAAGACCCACAATTAAACCCAAAGTTTGAGTATTAAAATATCTATTTAGTGTATGACTTAAAAATGCGGGATTTTTTAAAATTTTTATCTTTTATTTTGAAACATTTGTACAATATAAATTTAATCGAAGTATTGGCCATTGTGACCTTTTCCCATCTTTCTGGCAACATATGGATTCCAAACCAAAATGGGCTGCCCATGAAATCAAGCCAATTTCATATACTCTCTTCTGAAGTGAAGAGTATCCCAGAGAGAGCGTACTGCTAATTTTAAATAGTTTTTAACTCATATTGCATAATGTAGCCAAGCGTTGTCATGATGGAATATTACGGTTTCATGTCTGGCCGTATATTATGGACATTTTTCGGCTAATGCTCGCTTCAAACGCATCAATTGCTTTCGGTACAGGTCCCATGTGATGGTCTGGCCAGCAGCTCATAATAGATTTCAGCAGCTCATAATAGATAGCAACTTCTTGCTCCCACCAAATACAAAGCATTTCCATGGCGCTATGTCAATTCGGCTGGTTGTCCGCACTTCAAATACGATCTCTTGCCCTTCGGGTTTTTGTAATGGATCCATTTTCTATCGTAAGCAGTGTTTAAAAAGCTACGATAACTAACAAATTTTTAACTGTTGCTACAACTACTGCTTCAAAAAAATGTATGTAGCGGTAGCAGTAGCATTTGTCTTTTTTAGTTTTCTTGTTTTTTTAAAACTACTGCTACCTTCAAAATATAAAACTCTTAACAGAGCAGTAGTAATAAAACATGAATTGTAAATGGAGTAGTAGCATAAAAATACAAATCATTGCTACTGCTCTATATCGAGTTTTAATTTTTAAGGCAGCAGTTAAGTAGCAGTTGATGCAGCAGTTAAGGTAGCAATAAAAGTAGTCAAAAAAGAAAATCTTCAGTCATAACACCAAAATTGAAAGAATTAATCACTGTGTGTTGTTTTTGTTTTAAGAGAGTTTGAAAGAATTATTCGTTTTTATTCGTCTCAGATGTTCGTGTTGCTAACAGAAAGATCGTGTTTTCTGTGTGTATAACAAAAAAGCCGAACTTTTGTTTACAACACGACCAACTTACTTTTTTGGCTGAAGATTTTTATTTTTGACTTATTTTATTGCTACCTCAACTGCTACTTAGCTGCTACTTCAACTGCTACTTCTTCTACTACCTCATCTGCTACTTCTATTACTACTAAATTTTAAAAGTAGCAGAATTAATAAAAAACTAATGACTGCTACATCAAAACTTTTTCTTTTTTAAGGTAGCAATAGAAAATAAATTACTCTGCTACTTTTAAATTTTTCTTTTATTAGTACTACTACTGCTACCAAAATGTGAAGGTAGCAGTAGTAGTAGTAATTATTGACTCCGAGTTTTTATTAATTTTTTAACTAGACTACTTGTGTTTTTTCGTTGCTACTGCTACTTGTAGTCTAGTTCTGATCGTAAGTAATGATTCGGCGTAAAAATTATTTTCTTTTATAGCGTTCAAGCATCATTTCGGACATGCATAATCGTCTTTCAAGGTCTCTCGGCTATTCAATTTCCTTGCTTTTGGATAAATCATGCTGAAACGTTTTGAAATTTCTGCTTGAGTAGCTCCCAATGATTTTGCGAAGATCTTGTTTAGTTTTACAACAATCTTCATGGATTAATGCCACCATTTCTTGGTCTTCAAACTATTTTGTCTAGCCTAGGAGATCTTTGTCTTCCTTGTCAAAATCACAACTTCTGAACCGAACAAGTCATTTCTCACACGTTGACACCGATGCTCACTGGTTTACAAACGTTTTCTTTTTTTTTGGAAATAATTCTGGAACTATTGGAGATATTGTTACGAAATTTCACATGATTGGAGCTGAGATGTTTTCGAGTTGATTTACGTTTGTACAGCTTCCTAGCGCCAGTACGTAGCCCCTCAAAGTTGGCCACCTCGGGTCTCATTTTTTTTTTTTTTTAAATCGCCAAAAATATAATTAGTCCTTGATAAGATCTACAAAAGATACTCTTACTTGTATAGCTAATCTCTATTAGTTGAAGACATATTCAGGTTTATAGATTTATTTTTTTAATTTTGCTCGATCTTTTTAGATATGACGGGCCTACGGAGGGTCGGAATTTATTTTCAAAATATCAGCTATATTGGCGATAAAATTCTAAATAAAATAAAAACCATTTGCTAATAGTTATCTCGTCTCTATAAAAAGTAATACACATCAAAGTTGGAACATGTAACAAGGGCCGTTTTTTCCCAAAAAAGTCCATATATTTTTTCTTTTGTAAAAAAAAATTTTTCTTCGGGACTATATAAAATTTGAATATGATCCGGAAAGATAACTTCATGCAAAAGCATGTTAAGTAAAATTTGGCTCACTTAAGTGGATATAACAACCCCAAGACCAATCCAAAATTGGCCAATTTAAAAAATAAATAAAACGGTTTGAATAAAAAATTCTAAAAAGGCAAAGCACCGATGCTTGAACGAGCTTCATATTTGTATAACCCCATATGTTTCGTAAATACTTACAAAGATGTTTTATTAAAACTCAGTTTTTGAAACACATTTTCCCCGTTTTAGGAATTTCGGTATTTAAAAATAAAAAATGTCAAAAATTCTAAAGCCATTAATTTAAGGACATTTGAGTCTATATTATTGCCAAATTTTGTTATGATATCTTTGACTGTTAAAATTTTACATAAATTCAAATTTAATATTTTCCTTTGTAGAAAATCACCATATTTTAATTTTTTAGTTTTTAGTGTAAATGACGTCCCATAAATTCATAAAATTATTTAATTTTACTAAAATATCAATCTCCAAGTCCTAAAGTTTTCACCAATATCAAATACTTACATATATAAAAAGCCTTTATTTACTCCTTACAAATTTCACAAATTTGTGCGTTTTTTCATACACCCAATACGATGTATGCTAAAGTTGGAGTATTCAAAGATGGTGTTTTAAAAAAGGAAGCCAAATTTGGACTTGCAATTAATGCTATATTTGAAGTATTAAACGACCTATGATTGAGGCTAAATTTGAAAAACTTAACGACCCATGATTGAAGCTAAATTTTTAGTATTTAAATATCTAGGTTTAAATCTAAAGTTGGAGTATTAGAAGAAATACAATTGAAGCTAAATTTAGAGTACTAAATGAGCTACACTTAAGGGCAAAGTTGTGTTATTAATCTTCGATTAAAGCTAAAGTTAGAGTATTAACATATCTGCGATTGACATAATAAAAGATCAATCATTCAAGCTAAGGTTTGAGTACTAAAAGTTTGAAGCTAAATTTAGAGTATTAAAAGAGCTAAATCTTAATACTACCACAAAATCCCCAATGATCCTGTCATTGTAAGAAACAACATAGAAACCATTATACATATTATTTAATTAAAATATGTATTTCCGGCTAAACAAATAAGTTCAAAACTTTGACCGCTTTATTATTAAAATGTATATGTGTTTTATTGCTTTGTTATTGGCAATAACCAAAAGAAAAAAAAACATTGATCGATCGATTGATCTATCGTCAGATTTTCAATCAAAAACTTACACAAATAAAATAAAAAAAAACACACAAGGTTGTTGATACTACAAGTATTTTACTCATAATAACGCATCTTGTCTGAGTGTCCAATTTTTGGCGGAAAATACAATTTTAATAATTGGTTTTTGTCTGGCATCTGTTTTTTTCTTCTTCAAACTCCACAATATTGGCCCATACTTAGGATTGAGTATGGCAACAACATACGCACCATGATATAATAACAGTCTTAAACAAAATCATAAATACAACAACAAGAACAACAGCAACAACTTTAAAAATTGGTCAACATCCACAATTTAAGGGGGGCCAAAACTCCAACAACAACTTCAGCAACAGCGAAAATACAACTATAATAATAAAGCCGAAAATTGTATTTTAGTTTTATTTATTGTTAAAGAAAATTACTTTGACTTTTGATTTTAGAGAGTGATCAAGAAGAGGTTTATTTTATGACGATCTTTTTTGCTGTTGCCTGTTTTGTGATATTAAGGCTTTTGATCATTTTGAATTATGATCATCACATACGTAAAGGACGTTTGTGTCCGGCAAGTAAATTGTCTTTATATTTATGTGTATGTGAATAAATGTGGAGTGTTTGTGTGTCTTTTTGTAGGTCTATTCCGTTTTGTTGTTTTATGGGAGTTATTTTTTTTTTCTTGAAAAATAATTTTTCAAAATTTCGTTTAAAATTGATTGTGTGATGGAAAAGTTTGTATATGCAGCTGTTTGAAAGAATTTTTTCATTTATAACCATTTTAACAATATTTTACTTCTTCGATCGCGATGATATGAAATTATTGAGGCAATTTTGATAAAATTATGAGCGAGGGTTCAATTTAACTCTAAAATGTGAGTATTAAAATATCTACGATTGAAGCTACAGTTGGAGTATTTAAGACCCAAGAGAGTTTAAAGACCTACAATTGCAGTTGAAGTTGGAATATTAAAAGATCTATGATTGAAGTTAAAGCTACAGTATTAAAGACCTATGATTGATGTCAAATCTGAACTATTAAAAGCTCTACAATTACAGTAGAAGTTGGAACATGAAAAGTTCTATGATTAAAGCTAAATTTACAACATTAAAAGACCCAGAAAAAAATTAAGTTTGGCGAATTTAAAGATCTACGATTGAAGCTCGGAGCATTAAACGACTTACAATCAAAGTACCTTTATTAAGGAGATTATTTTGTAATTCATTTCAAAAAGTGTATATAGAAGTAGGAATCGAAGGGTCTATTTAAGATTCATAACACAGTGCAACAGTGAAAAAAACACACGATCATGACTATATAGGTTCGACTCTACTACCAAAGTGTAGTAAAACCCTATACTCAGTTTGTCCATTTTGGTGACCGATTTTTGTTATGGGCCCCCAAAGATTTTGAAAATCAGTGGGGCCTCTAAAAAAGGTGTCATCAGTTTTTGGTTAACAGCTAATTCAGAAAAAAATTTTAACACAATTTATTTGGCGGAATAATATAGCTATTATTGCCATATAAAGTTAAGCCGTATCACAAAGTCTGAATTAGCTGTTAACCAAAAACTGATGACACCTTTTTTAGAGGCCCCACTGATTTTCAGAAACTTTGGGGGCCCATAAAAAAAAATCGGTCACCAAAATGGACAAACTGAGTATAGGGTTTTACTATCCTTTGGTAGTAGAGTCGAACCTATACTGTCATGATCTTGTGTTTTTCCAAAAGTCTTCATTTGTTGCATAGTGTAATTTCCCGGAAAAAATCGGTCCATTATTTCACCCAGCCCACATAAAAATATGACTTAAAAATGCGGAATTTACAATAGATGACGTATCTTTTGAACGCGGTTTTTGTTATTAATAACAAATATGTCATTTTGAAGGGTAAATATCTGTCATTTATTCTCACTTATCTAGTGAACATTATTGTGTAAACAACAAAGTTTTTTTTTGCTTCGAAAATGTCGAATTTTGTGCCAACAAAGCGTCATATGCTTCTATTATTATACTTCTATAATTAAAAAAAAAAGTGCCGCTGAAGCACTCCGAGTGCTCACCGAAGCTTATGATGAATGTGTTTCATCGGTTTTATAGTGCGAAAGATAGTTTGTGAGATTCAGAAGTGGTGACTTTGATACGGAAGATAAAGATCGCCCAGGCCAGCCAAAAAAGTTTGAAGACCAAGAATTGGAGGTATTTCGAGATAAAGATTGTTGTCAAATTTAACAAGAGCTTGCAATACCGTTGGAAGCTACTCAATCAGCAAAACGTTTGCAAGCAGCAGGATTCATCCAAAAGCAGGGAAATTGGGTATCATACGAATTGAAATAAATGCTGCTTGAACGCTATAAAAGAAAATAAATTTTGCACCGAATCATTACTTGCGATGAAAAATGGACCCATTACAATAACTCGAAGTGTAAGAGTTCGTATGTGAGTCCCGGCCAACCATCCGAATAGAGACCAAAGCCAATAATGTAATGCTTTGTATTTTTTTATACCAAATCTGGCCAGACCATCGGAGGGAAACTGTACCGAACGCAACTGATTTGTTTGAAGCGAGCATTGGCCGAAAACGCCCAGAATATGCGGCCAGACATGAAACCGAAATATTCCATCATAACAACGATAGGCCACATGTTGCAGTACTTGTTAAAAACTATTTAGAAAGAAGTGATTGGGAAGTTTTGCTTCACCCGCCTTATAGTTCAGACCCTATATGAAGCCTGGCCGACCAAAGCCACCATTACATGGAACCTGTACCGAACACCACTGACTCGTTTGAAGTGAGGATTTGCCGAAAAACTCTCGCAATATGCAACATAAAACCGTAATATTCCATCATGATAACGCTCGCGCACATTATGCAATATCTGTTAAAAGCTATTAAGAATGAAGTGGTTTTTCCTCACCTGCCTTAAAGTCCAGAACTGGCCCCATCCGAATACTATTTACTTCGATCAATGCAGAACGCTCCCTCTGGGATATTTCAAAGTCCATCGCATCGCTTCACTTTGGAATGGAGTATACAAAATTGGGTTGATTCGTTCTTGCCTAAGAAGATGTTGCCAGAGAGATGGGAAAAGGTCATAGCTAATAGTGGCCAATACTCTGAATAAATTTAAATTGTACAAATGTTTCAAAATAAAAGATAAAAATTATAAAAAAAAATCCCACCTTTTCATGGCGAAAAATCTTCCAAAAATCACTCACAAAAAAAAATTATTGAAATTTTGATAGAATAATGATTTGATCATACTTAGTGTAGGGTATTATATGGTCGGGCCTAACCGACAATATTTTCTCACTTGTTTTAAGCATGTAATTGAATTATTCGAACAATTTTAAACAAACAAAAATCCTAAGATTCAGTTGAGTTGTTTGGTAGTTTTTATACCCTTCACCATGAGTGGCAAGGGTATACAGTGAGCCTCAAAAGTGAGTATACACTAAAAATTATTTGATTTTTTTTAAGATAATGAAAATTTTAAAATTTATCCATCGATTAAAATTTTAAAGTTTCGGTTTGTTGGAGATTGGGTTGAAGAATAGATTCGGTTGTGAAAAAAAATTTAAGTGAGACTATAATGATTTTCATGATCTTAAAAAAATCAAAAAAATCGCTGGTGTTTACTCACTTTTAAGGCTGTGTGTATATACTAAGTTTGTCATTCCGTTTGTATTTCTACATTTTTCATTTGCGACCCCACAAAGTATATAGTATATTCTGGATCGTTATAGATAGCGAAGTCGATATAGCTATGTCCGTCTGTATGTTGAAATCAACATTTCGTAGCACCCAAATAACTTACAAACTTGATTTATACATCAATATTTTGCTATTTAAAATCGAGAAAAATCAGGACACAAATGGCTGAGATATAAGGAAAAACCCGGGACAACCTCGATTTTTTGCATATTTTTGATCTATATCTGGATTACTAAGTCATTAATATAGACAATATAGATATCTAATGATAGATATTTCAAAGTCCATCGCATCGATGTATATAAGGCTATAGTAATTTGGACCTAAATGGGTCAAAATCGGAAAAAATATTTTTAACCCGAATTTTTTTTTACAAAATAAACATTTTTGAGATAAACCAACAAGTTCAAACATTTTTAAAAAAAATTTTTTAAAAATTTTAAAAAAATCTTTTTTTTTTAAATTTTCAAAAACAATATAGTATAATTTGGTGAAGGGTATATAAGATTCGGCTAGCCGAATATAGCTCTCTTACTTGTTTTTTTTCTTAATTTCGTTTGAGTCATATGTATGTCTAAAAAAACTTTCACCAAAATTAAGTATTCTGAAAATTCAATTCAACATGAAATGTCTTTATTCACAAGGGTGATATTATGATAATTTTTTTCATTGTAATGGTACTTTTGAAATATTTGATCCAATCATTTTACAATAGTAACTTTTGACTAACTTAAAATTAGAGATATGTGATCATCAAACAGATACATGTGAACCTCACTAAAGTGAGAACCAATAATTCAAATTGCTTTATTATCAGCCCAATCATGAATAAAAAATCCGCTAGAGTTTTTTCCCTTTTCCTATTTAAATTCAATGTTAAAAATAGGAAAAAACTATCGCTGATTTTTATTCATGATTGGGATGTATGCCTTTTTATTCTTCTATTTATTTTTAAATTATTTTTTCTTAATACAATTTGGCAGCAATCTATTACCTCACTGAATATCATTTGTCCTATATTTTTAAAACTAGTATGCAATAAAGTTTTGTCATCCTGCTCAAAATTGCAGCATGTAAACCATTTTGTGCCTAAACATTCACATAAACCTTTTCAGCTACAAATAAATAAATATGTACATTAGGGTGGCCCTTAATAAACGAAAGTTGGATTTTGGCCATTCTCACCCTCCAGTTTGGTGAACATTAGCAAAAAAATCATCCTGAAAAAATTTTAGGTAAATCGGTTGGGGTTAAGACGTGCCACAAGCCCTCTGAAGTTTTGAGATGCATTTACAAGGGGAAAAAATGCATTTTTTTCAGTTTTTGTAAAAATTTTGCCATTAAAAAATTACTTTTGTAATTTAAATTAAAAGAATCGAAATGTGTACGTAATTGTCGTTCTAATGAGACATAAAAAACAGAAATCGGTCAAAAAATGTTAAAGTTATTAAAAAATCGCCAGGCCATTAACGTGTCTCAGGCCACTAGAACATGAAATGTAGGAACAAAATTAACATATTTTGAGAAATATTAAAATAAAAGCTCATTTTTACTTAAAATATGTCCATATTTACTTGTATATGAGTTTTTGTCTTCGTAGGATACCGTTAACCTATTCTTAGGTATGAACAAAAAAATTTAATTTTTTTAACGGCAGTTTCAAAACTCCATTTTCAAATTTTTAAAAATTTTGTTAAACAAATTTCAGAATTTTTTGATCATCTCATTGGGATTTATTAAGAGTATAATAGGGAATAAAAATGTGAAAAAATTATGAAAATATCTCTTATAGTTTTTCCGTACCTGCGATTTAAATTTTGAAATTTTCGAGAAAAACCAATTATTTGGCAATTTTTAGGCCAATGAGCTCTATTTCCTTACTCTTATGAATTTTAAGTAAAACCTATTCAGAATATTATAGTCCAGATAATTCAAAATATACTCTGAAACTTCTACTAAAATCGGAAGACGTTAACCCTTAAATCGTGAAGGTCAAAGGTAAAATTTTTCAATATTTGGAATTTCTCTTGGAAAGATTTCGAAATGATCGAAATGTTGTATATTTTTGGGCCGATTTTGATGAAATTTAACAAAAATATAACATAAACTCTAGGGTTTATAATAACAGCACAAGAATGGAAATTAACGCTTAATGGCACTTGGGGTTAAAATGACACCAAACTTTTAAAATCATAATCTTTTATGGTTTTAGAAGTTTGGGGTCATTTTAACACCAAGTGATATATAGGTTTAATTTTAATTTTTCTGCTGCTTTTGTAAATACTAGGCTTTGTGTTATATTTTTGTTAAATTTCATCAAAATCGGCCCAAAAATATACAACATTTCGAACATTTCAAAATCTTTCCAAGAGAAATTCCAAATATTGAAAAATTTGACCTTTGACCTTCACGATTTAAGGGTTAACGTTTTTTGATTTTAGTAAAAGTTTCAGAGTATATTTAGAATTATCTGGACTATAATATTCTAATTAAGTTTTGCTTAAAATTCATAAGAGTAAGAAAATAGAGCTCATTGGCCTAAAAATTGCCAAATAATTGGTTTTTCTCGAAAATTTCAAAATTTAAATCGCAGGTACGGAAAAACTATAAGAGATATTTTCATAATTTTTTCACGATTTAATTCCCTATTATACTCTTAATAAATCCCAATGAGATGATCAAAAAATTCTGAAATTTGTTTAACAAAATTTTTAAAAATTTGAAAATGGAGTTTTGAAACTGCCGTTAAAAAAATTAATTTTTTTTGTTCATACCTAAGAATAGGTTAACGGTATCCTACGAAGACAAAAACTCATATACAAGTAAATATGGACATATTTTAAGTAAAAATGAGCTTTTATTTTAATATTTCTCAAAATATGTTAATTTTGTTCCAACATTTCTTGTTCTAGTGGCCTGAGACACGTTAATGGCCTGGCGAATTTTTAATAACTTTAAAATTTTTTAACCGATTTCTGTTTTTTATGTCTCATTAGAACGACAATTACGTACACATTTCGATTCTTTTAAATTGAATTACAAAAGTAATTTTTTAATGGCAAAATTTTTACAAAAACTGAAAAAAATGAATTTTTTCCCCTTGTAAATGCATCTCAAAACTTCAGAGGGCTTGCGGCACGTCTTAACCCCAACCGATTTACCTAAAATTTTTTCAGGATGATTTTTTTACTAATGTTCACCAAACTGGGGGGTGAGAATGGCCAAAATCCAACTTTCGTTTATTAAGGGCCACCCTAATGTACATATAACAATTAATCAACTCCTAATTTAATTATATACTTTTTTTTTTCCTCATTCAATTTGTTTGCAGATACCGTGAAGATGCTCTCTGCTGGGGTGATCGGTAAGTAACGAAATTTTCTATTAAGTTGAGTGGAGCGAGCAGCAAGCAGTCAGTAATTGAATGAAAACTGCAACAGACACAGCAACGCATCCCGTTGGTTTTGGGAAGCTTTCTTATTATTCCACTGTATGATGATAATAATATATGCGTTTGTTGATTTGTACGATCGTTCGATCGATCGATCGCATTAAAATACAGTAAGAAAAATGCTTGTATGTGTTGTTTCATGTTTAACAAATTCGTAACTGTCTGTCGGTCCATCCGTGTGTCTCGTATTTGTTGCAGTCATATTGTGTTAATTCTTCCTAACACCGCAACACATTTACCGCATTATTAAATTTAAAGCAAAAATGCATTTAGCGTTTTTTTGATACATTTGTTTGCCTTCGTCTTTCTTTAACTCTGCACTTTAATTCATATGAAAACAACATTTACAATAATGAAAAAGAAAATATATTCAGTTAAACCTATCTATATGTATAAATAAAAAAATATATATGTATATATGGATGACTAGAGTAGTATTGTGCGATTTCTTAACATTTTTTCAACAGATTTTTTCTTCAAAACAAAAAATAAATAAATTGAAGATAGAAAAAAAAACGTTAATAATGGTTTTTCTTGAATTTTCGCAGAAAATCAATGGAAGAGATTGGAGCCGCTCAGTCATCGGTAAATGCAAGGTAAGTGATAATGTTTTTCCTTGTTTTTTTTCGTTTCGTTGCCAATATATTTTAGCTTGTTCGGTTTTTCATTTTCAATTAGAGCAGGGATTCTTAAATGGATTAAAAAGAGAGTATTTGTAGAAATTTGGGCCCTATCGTGTGTTGAACACACGATAGGGCCCAAACGAAAAGATATTCCACAAATACTCTCTGTTGATAAGGTTTGATAATGGACAATATCATTCCATGATTTGAGCTAGCCACACACAAATGGAATACTATTTGAAAAGTCATAAATATTCTGATCATAATCGTAATTAAATTTTGCACAAATTAGTTCTAAGTACTCCGAAATTATACTGTAGACTTTACTTACAGTATGGAGAAAATCGAATCAATTGTCTACTAAAGCTTCCTTCGTGTTATAATTTTGAACCCGTATTTTGCGATCTACATTTTCCCAAAGGTTTTCTATTGAAATAAGATATGGCAATGGGCAGGCCTCATTGGATTGTAACCCCTCGGTTACAACTCCAGAGGTGTGTTTGTGGTAATTATCGTTCTAGAATCTCGAAAGTAAAGGCATATTTTCCTCAGCGTATGGCTACATAATATTTTTTAAAATGGATATGAATCAGATCCCAGTCATAGTATCTATGAATTGAACCCACAGCTGCCCTGCAAAACCGCCCACACCATAATATTGCCACCACAAAAGATGACTGTCTAACTTGTGCACTTTCGGTCCAGTCTCTTTCCCTACGTCATTTTACAAATGTTCTTCCATCACTGCCTCTTAAATTGTATATGGATGCATCCGAAAAGAGAACAGTATTAGAACAAATTGTATACGAGCAGAAGAGTTTTATTATATACTAAGAAGTTTTATTTGCGGAGCTATAGTAATTAAGACCAGCCTCATTTACCCTAAGGCTAACAGTTCGAGAACTAATTTTAAATTTTAGATTATTGATAGCCTCCCGCACGCAGAGAAAAAATATAATTGGGCATGGTTACTGTAACCATTTAAATAGTGTTACAAGATTTTTAACAATATTATAGTCACAGTAACTATTTACATGATTGTGGTAACCATAATATGGTTAATTTATAATTCACATGATTGTATCAACCATATATATGGTTACAGTAAACAAATATATGTTTGTGGCAACCATATTTATGATGAATAATTTTATCAAATATGTTGTTCTCGGATTATGATAAGCCTTAAGCCGAGAGCAACATAATATGATAAGTCCTTCATCATATAAATGGTTGTCACAAACATATATTTGCTTACTTTAACCATATATATGGTTGATACAATCATGTGAATCATCAATTAACCATATTATGGTTACCACAATCATGTAAATGGTTACTGTGACTATAATATAGTTAAAAAACTTGTAACAATATTGAAATGGTTACAGTAACCATGTCCTACTATATTTTTTCTCTGCGTGCGGGGAGCCATTTTTTTGGAAGTTTTCTTAAACTCTATTAAACTTGCTATTAAATTATCTCTTCATCAAAATATTAAGTTTTTGCTGATTTATAATAGGATGTACGACTTAAAAATGTTTATTCAAAGTATTGCCCATTGTTACCTACGATCTTTTCCCATGTTTCTGGTAATATATGGATTCCGAGTCAAAAGAACTGCTCATCTTTTGAGGCCAAGAACGTATCAAGCCAATATCAGATACTCTGTTGCAAAGTGATGCGTATCCCAGAGTGAACTTTCTGCTTCCATCGAAACAAATAATAGACAGACCGGCAAGGTCTGGACTATAAAGCGTTTGAGGCAATACTTCCCAACCACTTCATTCTACATATATACTTTTTAACAGGTATTGCAACATGCGGCCGACCGTTGTCATGATGGAATATGCCTGGTTCATGTCTGGCAGCATATTTTGGTCGTTTTTCGGCCAATGCTCGCTTTAAACGAATCAGTTGCGTTCCGTACATGTTCCCTGTGATAGTCTGGCCAGATTTCGGCAGCTTATAAAAGATAGTAAGCTTTTGGTCCTACCAAATACGATTCGGCTGGTTTGCCGGGCTTCACATACGATCTCTTGCTCATCATCGCAACTAATGATACGGTGAAAAAATAATTTTTTTCTATAGCTTGGAGCAGCATTTCAGACATACAAAATCGTATTTCAAGGTCTCTCGGCTGATTTTGCAAGGTCTTGTTGAGTTTTACAACAATCTTCATGGAGTAATGCCTCCAATTCTTGGTCTTCAAACTTTTTTGGCTGGCCTGGGCAGTGTTTTTCTTCCATGTCAAAATCACAACTTCTGAACTGCACAAACCATCTCTCGCACGTTGAAACCGATGGAACGCATTCACCATATGCTTCGGTGAGCAATCGGTGTTTTACGCCGCCCTTTTTTTCAAATTAAAGCAATACTTCCCGCATATGACGATTCGATTTGGTAAAAAATCCGACATTTTCGAAGCTAAAAAACTTTGTTGTTTCTAATGTTCAATTCCGCGTTCAAAATATACGCCAAATATACTGTAAATCTCGCATTTTTAAGATATATACCCATTAAATTAATATTTACCACCTATAGTTTTTTGCTTCAATCCAGCATAAAATTGTTTCGGCAAATCCAGCCATTTTTTTACCAACTAATTAAAAAATTGATTGAGCGAAAAAAATTACAAAAATAAATCATCAAAATAAAATAAATATTGAAGTTCTAAGGGTATAAACAGCCCAATTATGAATAAAAATTCCCCTGGATTTTTTTCCCATTAAATTTGAATAGGAAAAATGGGAAAAGGGAAATTTGTATTCATAATCTGGCTGATAAGTTTATCATTCCGTTTGTAATTTCTAGATTTTTCAATTGCATCCCGGATAGCGGAATCGATATAGCCATGTCCGTCTGTCTATTAAAATCCACTTTCGGAAACCCACATGATTGATACATCAATATATCTCTTATATACTTGGATGCAGATTTTTGCACCGAATCATTACGAAACCCGAAGCGTAAGAGATCGTATGTGAAGGTAATGATTTGTATTTGGTGGGACTAAAAGGTCATATCTATTATGAGCTGCTGAAATCTGACCAGACCATTACAGGGAACCTATACCGAATGCAAGTGATTCGTTTGAAGCGAACATTGGCCAAAAACCGCCCAGAATAACCGTAATATTCTATCATGGCAGCGCTCGAATGAGGTGGTTGGGGAGTTTTACCTTACCCGCTTTATAGTCCAAACCTTGCCGTGTCCGACCACTATTGGTTTCGATCGATGCAGAACGCTCTCTTTGGGATACGCTTCACTTTGGAACAGATTATCCGATGTTAGCTTGATTCGTTCTTGGTTTCAAAAGATGAGCAGTTCTTTTGGCTCGGAATCCATATATTGCCTCAAAAAAAAAAAAGGTAAAAGATCATAGCTAACAATGGCCAATACTTTAAATAATTTATATTGTACAAATTTTTCTAAATAAAAGCTAAAGCTTTGAAAAATTCTCGGATTTTTAAGTCAAACACACAATAATTTAAAAATCTTATGAACACGTTTAAAGATATGCCCAAAATATATTATGTACACTAAATCAATTAAGTCTACGTACAAAAATACTTGTATTATAACCTAGCATTTAATGGACACTTTTCAATACATATTTAAAAATGTTTTTAATTAATTTTATAAAAAATTTTATAAACTAGAAATCAACATAAAAAAATACAAACATTTTCATTAAAAACATAAAAATTTACATAAATTCAATAATTGTACTAAAAGTATCACCAAAAAAGTCTCCGTACAGTTGACCGTTTTAAGGCAAGGAACCCCAATATTAATCTTAATTGCATTTAATATGTGGTAGGTCCTCCTTTCTGAGCAATTGCTTCATTTTAATGGCTGTGTATGGAATGGACCAGCTTTGTTTTTGTCAGGGAATCTATTTTATACTACTCTTCCATTATAACGGCTTTTAGCTGATCTTTACTCGTTATATTGTGCTACCGAATCTTTCTTTCCAAGTCATCCCATAGATGCTCAATCGGGTTGAGATCAGGTGACTCAGCTAGGCGATTTAATTGCTTAGGAACATTACAAATAAGACATTCCTTTACTAATCCAGAGGTGTGTTTGGCATCGTTGTCTTATTGAAAACAATACAAACGTCCCAACCATCATTTTTGCATCACTTTGTTTTAAGTTTTCTTTTAATATATTAAGGTATGCATATTTATCCATCGTATTTTTAATAAAAATAAGATTTCCCACCCCAGATGAAGCCATGCAACTCCAACCAATTACGTTACCTCCTCCATGCTTTACGGTTAGCGTCAAATGCTTCGGATCCATTTCTGTATTTGGCTTTTTCCATACCATTTTTCTTCCATTAGAACCAAAAATATTAAATTTACTTTCATCGCTAAAAAAAAAATCGATTCAAAAAAAATCTTTATCAATATGCTCAATAGCGTTATCCAATCTCTTTCTCATGTTCACTTTTCGAACAAGCGGCTTCTTACGGCTTACCCGACCATTGTATACATTTAGTTTAAGAGCGTTTCTTACAGTTTGGGGGTTTACCGTTAATTCATCACTAATTTTCAAGTTTCCCGCAATTACACATGCGCTAATTTTTGGATTACCTTCTACAAATCGTACAATTCTTCTCTCTAAGTGGTGGTCTAGTTTTCTTGGACGGTGATTTCTTGGTATATTTGCCATTGTTCCGGTTTTTTTCGCCATCCATATAACTTATTCCGAAAATAATTGCAGCAGTAAAGCAGTTTGAGTAACTCTGCTAGCAACACCATTGCATGTTTGATGTTATAGCTGCTGTTAAAGTTGTTGTTGTTGCTATTAATGTTGTTCTTATTACAATTGTTATTCTTGTTATTGTTGTACTTAAGTATTTTTGTTGTAGTAATAAATGTATGATGATATTGAATTGTTTAACATAAAATTATTGAGGCGCATCATATGTTTTAAACGTCCATCCATGTGACCATTCATTCGTCCCGTACCTTTCATCCAAGCATTCGCAATGGCTCAATGTTGTCCGTCCTGGAAACAACACAATAATGTTCCAATGATGTTACATATTTTGTTATTGTTGTTGTCTTTTCAATCTCTATGAGGTGCTGTTTTCGGTTTTAAAAAATTCATTTAGCTTTGATTTTGTAAATGTGTACATATTTCTGTCTGTCTGTCCGTCTTAGTTGTTGTTGTTGCGGTTGCTGCTGTTGAGCTTAAACCTAATGACAATTGTCGTACATACTCTTGTGATGTTAAACTTTGTTCATACTGTGTTGTTGTGTTGTGTTGTTGCTGCTGTTTAGATATGTAGGATTTCTTGCAATGTTATGTTGCAGTTGTTGTTGTTGCTGTTGTAGTTGTTATTATTGTGTTTTAATGAGAATTGTCGCATAAAAAGTACAAATATCAGACTAATTGGATTTATCTCGTGACTTTTGTTTAAAATGACAGCAAAAAAAAAAAATAACAACACACTGCAGAGAAAAATAATATAAAACATAGCGCCACTTTTATATCCATCCATCCATCCATTCGTACATCCATCCATGTCAGTATGTTCCCATATGTTTGCACGATTGTTTGTGTGTTCAAATGTATGAAATGTTTTTGTTGTTCCCTGAGATGTTACTTACATCCAAGCAACAAGACTTTCTTTCATTTTAATTTTGCTTTTAAAACATCTTATTGTCAAGTTGTCATTTAACTTATGATTACAAAATCTCAGGTATTCTCCAGCAGGGGTTTTCGTTTCAGGAAAACTTTTCGAAATTTCGGGGTAGATTTGAACTAATTTAAAAGGTGAAGAATATTTTCCAAAGACTTTTGGATGGGAAGTGAACCTTATATTCAGCCTAATCCAAAACAAAACGATACCTTGATGACCCAAGCAACGCCCAACTGAAACATGATATCAACAAGTTGGTAAATGAGGACAATTGCAAAAAATGGCTAGATCACTTGAAGAACTGCAATTTGACTTCAGGAGTTGTCAAGCTGAGGTCCACACTCTTTTCTCTCTTCAACTTGACAAAGAATAATGATATGGTCGCGAATAAGTTTGCGTGACCCTAAACGAAGTCCGCATGCTTTCAGTCGATTTCACGACCCCGAGAAAGACAAGGTGAAAAGAAGTATTGTTTTCAATCTTTATGATCTTCTAGTCTCTGACACAGCACAACTTTATACGCCAACTTGAGTTGAGCCTTGACCGATTATCCTAGCTGATCTGAACACATCTTGACAAGGAGGAAATCAAGGACAGCGGTTTCTAACCTCTCAGTAAGGAGCTTGAAGACACTCTAAATTCTTCTCCTCCCATTACCCGCCATTGACACTTGGATATCACAGGGCTTGAAACAGGAGAAGCCTTGAGAACAGACTATCCTACTGACACTTGGACTGTTTAAGGTCTTCGAGAATTTAAGGTCAGCCGAATTCTGAGTAATGTCAATACAGTAAAAGCACATAACTATGACCAATTTGAAGATATTGGATTATGGCCATAAGTAAGCTAAGCTCAGAGCAGGAGGTAGAAACTTATGGTTTACGCTAACTTGAGTTGCTGATATTGTTACCGAGCGTGGAGTCGAGTACCTGTATACGATTTTTAACTTGTCAGTGAGTAACCCAGCACCTGGAAAATGAGTCCAGTAATCCTGTTGCTGATACCCGGGAAAATCATAGTGACCAATTTGCTTCCTGTCGCCTGTAGCGATGACAAGAAGTTCTTCTCCATCCGCAACTGACCTGTCAATTACCCGGTAGTCATCAGGATAGATTGTGAAAGAAGCACAGCACATTCGGATCTTAAACGGCATGATCCTACAGATAGATACCTTTCCTATTGGCACTTGACTTGTTGAAGGCCTTTGACAAATGATGTATAGTGAATTGTCAGAGCGGCTGGCAGTCGTTCGTGTAGTTTAAAGACAAGTAATCAAGCCAATAGAGTTAAACATTAAGTCTTTGAAGATGGATTCCCATCATTGCTCCTGTTTAACTCCAGGATCTCCTGAATGTCCAACAAGACGAAGGGATGGATAACCTTGCGACCCTCAGTGCAGGTTTCTGTCATTGCTCCCGTTTAACTCCTACATCTCTACACTCTCTGCGCTTTCAAAAGCTGTGAAGATGACCAAACTGTTTACCACCTGGAAGAAGAAGCTAAAACTCAACTAAGGCAAAATTTTCATTATCATACAGATTCCGACAATGAACCACCCGAAAATGTTGGGGGACTTTTTAGCTCTTCAGTACACGTACTAGCTGGTACCACTTAGGTTATGTACCAATAAACGATTGGTTGGTCAGCTGCTCCAGTTTGGTCACCTTCGTTCAATAATCCTTAAGGCTCTCAAAATTAAGTCTTAAGTACTGTGAACAACATCTTCAAGAAGAATCAAATATTATACCGTTCAAAGATCACAATATCACATTGACGCAGCAGTTCCTTCTGGAATGTCATAGGAGGAGTCATTCAAACTTCCATATTACGTAGTTAGAAGATTTGCAGAACGTGCCAGTCATGACCTACGAGAAGTGCATGTGCAGGATCTATTATATCGTTCAAGGAACACACTGTTATGTTGACGCAACAGTTCCTTCTGGGTTGTCATCGGAAGAATGATCACATAGTTAGAGACTTTTCGAGACATGACCTACGATGAGAACATACAGAGGTATAGGCAGGATCAATTTGATCGCATCTTGAGCTTTACAGCATTAAACGACATTCGCAGAGATCATCAATTCCGCAGTCGAAATAAATGCATAGTTATTGCAGATGTGGAAAAGATACTGCTGCATAAAACAAGAGTCGTTCTGGCACAACTGAAGTCGGAATGGAGCAGCAGGTGTAAAGCTTTGTGGAACCGCTTACACCGTATCGAACTGCCCAGTCAACCATACTAGACTACTTCCAGAGTATCTAAGGACTCATTATGTTAAATATCTATGCAGAATTCCAAGGACTTCATGTTCATGGATAAACCCGAGATTAAATAGTGTAAAATTATTTAAAAAATCATTAATTTAACAAATAAACTGTAAAATAGTAAGGGATCCCTATAAGAATATAGTAAATTAACATGTTGCACAATTCAAACATAAATAGTACATGACACTAAGACCCTCTTATCACTTTAAACTAAAGTTACAAACATGTTTCCTGACTTACGCCGTTTGCTGTTAACAACGAGTGTCATCTGATGAAAATATTTCTTAGCAAACTCCACAAACTAAAAACAAAAATGATTTAAACTTTTATTTATCTTGTCATCTCGTAAACAAATTTCAATGTAATTCCCACAAATAAAATGAAATCATTGGTCAAGATACTCGTACGCATTCACAGATTCACACATAAAACAAACACAATAACAACTGCACTGCAACAAAAGTTGTAATGTGTCATTGGCTGCCACCGAAACTCATAAAATTCTATAACAGTTTATCAAAAACAGTTAAAACCAACAGAACACTGGTTATAAGAGAGGCTGAGTGGCAGCAGCATTTAATGTAGTCATAAAATTTAGGCCTGCATGGAAAGATGCACTATGGTAGCAAGCAATATGAAGCAGCAGCATCTTTATGATCATGATGATCATATTATTTGTTCCTCTGTATGTCTGTCTGTTTGTCCCATCCATCTCAAATTACTTTTACCACAATTTAATGCCAGCGACAACAACAAAAACACCAAAGTACATTTTAATTTTTATTTGAAATCAACAACAAAAAAACCCAAAAAACCGAAATATCCGAATTTGGAGGAGAAAGAAAAAAGTAAAAAAAAGTAGTCCAAAATAACTCATAAAAATAAATGAAAACTTCTGAAAATGTTGATATAAAATATTATAAACAAAAAACCAACACCAACGAAAACAAATAAAGAAAAAAAACTTAAAATTAAATCAGTTAAGAATGAAATTTTAAAGTTCACAGGAATTATCACCGATTTTAACGAACCGTTCGTACGTACGTTATGTACTTTTGTGCGTGTGTTTCCTGCTCATACCCAACATTCTAGTGATATAAATTTTAAACTCAGTTGATATTTTTTTTTCGTTTTCGTTGAAGTTTTCTTAAATTGTGACTAAATTTACGATCATGCTGCGTTTGTTTATCGTTTTTTGTTGTTTTTCATTGCGAGTTAGTGTGGCAGCTTGAAGCGGAAAAATGTCATACAGTCCATCATCATTTAAAATTATAGCCTTCAACATAATTTTTTTTTTTTTTTTTATTTGTTTGGTTAGGGTTTATTTTTAGGTAGTTTTGTAGGAACAAAATATATAAACTTCAAATTAAAGTTTGAAGTTGTTAGTTGGTGGAGAGTAATTGTTGATAGACAGACGGTTTAAGTTGCCAGATTAATTTCAATTCTATACCAATTGTGAATACTTAAATTAAACTTAATACACAAGTTAGAGTCCTTTACAGATAAGGTATATCTATGAAGAATATCATGTTTCTGAAACTTTATTTTCAATAACACATATTTGCCCTCTCCTTTTTGTGGTTTTAGTAATCAGAGTGTGTTTAAAATGGTATACAGTTCAATATTCCGGATTCTAGGACTTCGACAGCTGGTATACAGTTTCCGACTCACAAAAACATACCCAAGAAATGGTTGAATTGGCCCATACTTATAACAAAATATACCTTTGACACACCCACGATCAGAGTGAAAATGCGCCACTTTATATAGATTGGAATGCTCCATTCTCATGATGGAAAGTCTGACACAAAAAAAGGTACATACAAATCAACCCACAGTCTAACATACTTGACAAACATGAATTCGTGGATAGTTGGAGACTTAAACAAACTTGCCACCTATATTCATAGAAAGCTTAGCCGGAATCAGGTTTGTTAGGTAGAAAACTTTTTTAGATTTCAAAGTTTTTAATATAAAAAATCGAAGTTTTGTCAGAAATTAGAGTGATCACAGATCGAACTGCTTTTTTCGATTAAACGCTCAATTACAAAGTTATTAAGGATTTTAGATATTTGAGATTTTTAATATGAAAAAATCCAATTTTGGTCAGAAATATTAATGATCACACATAGCGTTCTTATTCGATTAAATACTTTGGTCAGAAATATGAGTGATCACAGATCGAGCTACAAAGTTACTAAGGATTTTAATGAATTGAGTTTTGATATGAAAAACAGATTTTGGACAGAAATATGAGTGATCACCAGGGCAACCAAAAATATGCAATATCATATTTTTTGCTGTGCGTCGTATAAACATATGAGTTAGTTTTATATCCGTTTCAGACAATTTTAAGAATTTTGGCATCGATTTGTTAGTGCATATTTTTGCATATTTTGCTCTTTACTGCATATTTTAGCATATTTTGCGTTTTATAGCATATTTTTGCATATTTAACTCATAATTGCATATTTTTGTTGCATATTTTCTTTTATTTTTCATTATTTTATTTTCCTGATATAATTTTATTGTTTGTTTTGTAATTTTTCATTTCTATATTTTACTATTTTGTTGAGGTCCAATGATAATTGGTCTAAGCTACTTAAATACAAAAATAAAGTACCCATAATCGACTATCTTCAAAGAATTTTCGTTGACTTAAGGGTGCTTAGTTTCCATATATTTCAATTAAATTAAAAATATACACACACAAATATTAAAATTTAACAAATAGTAAAAATACGTCAAAAATTAAAAGAAAATTACTTCATAACAAATTTTTGGATACATTTTAAAGAAGGAATTTAAGGCAGCTTGAGACAGTTATGGTTGGGCATTAATAGTTTACCACTAATGTAAAATTGAATAAATATTCAACAGATGTTCAGAATATTAAGATCCATCGAAAATTTCGCGTTCAAAACCCATTGATATATATATTTACATAACTTGTAAAAAAAAGTTATTAAGAAATCATTAAAAAACAATACACGTGGATATCGATAGACGATACAATTGATAAGAAAGGAAGTCCCAATGATAATACTTGAATAAAAAGTTTTTTTATATTTTTTTAATTGCAGTCATTCCACTATTGTAAGGCTTTTTTATAATTCTATTTAAAGTTTAGAAGCCGTATTCAGATATTAATCTAGATATATGATGAATGCTCCAAAATCCATTGCAATTTTTACCATAAAATGACACAGGCTATTCATAGAGTTTTTGAAACATTATTTAAATGGTAAAAAAGTTTTTAAAGCTTCACATAGAATAGAAACATTTCGAGAAATTGATTGGGTACATCCTCAGTAGGGATCCTATAAACATTGGGACACATGGATTGAGAAAGTAAAATATTATGCCACTAATTACCAAAAAAAAAGTTTGAAGTATTAGGCAGTTTAAAAGATGAGACAAATCAATTGATTAAGATTGTCTAAGAAACTCGGAAATCTAAAACAAAGATTTAGTTTAAAAATTTTAAAACTTAAGTAAACAGTAAAACAACTGAATTGAATCAAACTATTTTCATGTAGTGCCAAATTCACTAAAATCGAAATTTAATCCTATAATAACCAATTTTAATTTATGAGCTCAATATTTTATTTACTTCATATATATTTTTTTAATGAAATTTTGAAATCAAACAATAACCAACTATTTTTAAGTGCATATTTTTTATATTTTAATAGCATATTTTTCATTTTTAAGTGCATATTTTATGCGCATAAAACACTTTTTTTAGAGCATATTTTTGGTTGCCCTGGTGATCACAGATCGAGCTAATTTTCTCAATTAAACGCGTATTCACAAAGTTCTAGATTTTTGAGTTTTTCCATATGAAAAATAGATTTTTGGTAGGAAATATGAGTGATCACAGATCGAGCGTCTTTTTTTCGATTAAACGCTTATTTACAAAGTTATTAAGGATTTTTGATTTTTAAGTTTTTCATGTGAAAAATCGATTTTTGGATAGAAATATGAGTGATCACAGATCGATCTCCTTTTCTTGATTAAACGCTTCTTTACAAAATTATGAAGGATTTTTGATTTTTAAGTTTTTCATGTGAAAAATCGATTTTTGGTTAGAGAGTGATCACGAGTTATTTACGAAGTTATTAAGGATTTTAGATTTTTCATATGAAAAATCCAATTTTGGTCAGAAATATGAGTGATCACAGATCGAGCTAATTTTCTCAATTAAATGCGTATTTACAAAATTATTAAGGATCTTAGATTTTCGAGTTTTTTCATATGAAAAATCGATTTTTTATACGAAGTATGAGTGATCACAAATCAAGCTCCTTTTTTCGATTAAACGCTTATTTACAAAGATATTAAGGACTTTAGAGTATTGAGTTTTTTCATATGAAAAAACGATTTTTGGTAGGATATACATATGAGTGATCACAGATCGAGCTTTTTTTCTCGATTTACAAAGTTAATAAGGATTTTATATTTTGCAGATTTATCACATGAAAAATCGAATTTTTATCCAAAATATGAGTGATCGCAGATCGGTTTTTGGCCAGAAATATGATTGATTACAGATCGACATCCTTTTCTCGAATAAACGGTTATTTACAAAGTTATTCAGGATTTTAGATTTTTGAGATTTTTATATGAAAAATCGATTTTGGTCAGAAATATGACTGATCACAGATCGAGCTATTTTTTCGATTAAACGGGTATTTATAAAGTAATTAAGGATTTTAGATTTTTGGGTTTTTTATATGAAAAATATGAGTGATCACAGATCGCGATCCTTTTTTCGATTAAACACGTATTTACAAAGTTATTAAGGATTTTACATATTTGGGTTTTTTTCATATAAAAAATCAGAAATATAAGTGATCACAGATCGAGTTCCTTTTCTCTATTAAACACTTATTTACAAAGTTATTAAGGATTTTAGATTTTTTAAGTTTTTCAAATGAAAAATCGATTTTTGTCAGAAATATGAGTGATCACAAATCGATAACCTTTTCTTGATTAACCCTCTAACCGGCCAATTTTATTTCGACGTTCTTGTTTATCACAATAAGTAAATTGTTTGTCTCTTTACACATATTTACCGTTATAACGGGAAAAATAACCAAATAAAGCAGCATTACATACATTTAACATACCCGCCTAAAGGCAGCCTTGCCGGTTAGAGGGTTAAATGATTGTTTACATGATAGAATACTTAATTGATTGAAAGCTTTTAATTCAGTCAAAAAACATATTTATCTTCTTATTTCCAGCAACATTCTCCTTTACGTGGCAGCATTTCAACATATTATTGCTCGACATATAATGATTGCTCATCATATGTTGAGGACAAAATTTAATTTTTCATATAAAAACCAACAAAACGCCTTCCACGATAACCATCAAAAAAAGGTATTGGATGTTAAAGATTCTGTATTTCATATTATTTGTATTTCTTGGTTAAATTCTTAGGCTCCGTTAATGATTTTTATTGCTTCATTTGTATTGTATATTTCGATTTTAATGCAGTTGTGGTGGTTTTGTCTACTACAACCAACAATAACAACAAAAACTAAACTAAATAAGTAACAAATTATGAACTAAATCATTATACGCCTAAAACCAATGCCTAAACTACTACTACTATCAAAATACACAATCAAAATTAATCTACAAACATGGATCTAAACGAATGAAAACAAAACAAAAAAATCCTGTTATATTGAAATTGATAAAGGATGATACCAGGATCTACACTATTATTTGTATTGTTGTAGTTGTTGTTATTTAAGGTGTCGTCTGTTGTTTAGAGATATGATAACAATACGTTTGAATGAAGGTTGTTTTGAAAAAAAAAAATAATGTCGTTTTGTTATTTTATCACCTACTGTCATTTTTATTGGTTTTTTGGTTCCTCCTCTACATTATAACTAACTACCACTTGTGTATCTTTAACTAACTGTCTTTGACCTGTTTGTTTTTGGATAGTTTAGATTTGTTATATTATTAATATTGTAGTTTATGGCTTCCTCTTGCTGCTCTCTGATTTTCCATTTGGATTTCAAGTGAAATATTCCGTATTCAATATGGAGTAAATTCAGAGACAATTCTTGGGAATTTAAGATTTTCCATGATATTACATTTACTTCCAGCAAATAAATTAAACCAACGACAACGACGACGCGATCTTGTTGTGTAGGATCATCACGTACGAAAAATTATTGTGGGTTGTCTAAATGTTGTGTGTGTATGTTTGTGTTTGTTTGGCAGAAAAGTGAGAGTGTTTTTATAACATTGTACTCCTTGTCCTTTTCCTGATAAGATGATAAATTCCTCAGACCAAATCAGATTTTTTTTTTATTTAAAATTTATTAAATTTGTGATAAAAATCTATGTTTTGGTCTCGAAATTAAAACATTTTTCATTCATGGTTTTTGGTGAAAAATTCATTAGAAATTATGTACTTTGGATTTGGGTAGCAGTGTTTGGGTAAAAAGTGTTTTATAAGGGTTTCCTCTATTGGTTGTATGACTTAAAAATGCGGGATTTTTTTAAATGTTTAGCTTTTATTTTGAAACATTTGTACAATATAAATTTAGTCAAGGTATTTGGCCATTGTTAGCTATCTTTCTGGCAGCATATGGATTCCGTTCCAAAAGAACTGTTCATCTTTTCAGTCCAAGAACGAATCAAGACAATTTCGGATACTCTGTTCTAAGGTAAAGCGTATCCCAGAGAGAGTCTTCTAAATTCATCGAAACTAAAAGACTGGTTACGTTTCTAAAGGTAGGGTCACACATGACAAATATTTGACGAAAAAGCCGTAACCACTAAATAAAATACATTTGAATTCTTTTATTTATTTGAAAAACTTATTTTACCTAGGATGATTCAAAACAAAAAATTTAGTTTTATTTTATTTGATGCTGTTTGATCTTAAAAAAACACTTGTAAGATTAAACACGTCAAACAATTTTGTGCTAAAAAAAGTGGTTACGCTTTTTTGAGCAAATATTTGCCATGTGTGACCCTACCTTAATAGTAAGTTACGTTTCTAATAGTAACATCTCAATTTACTGCAACTTTTTCTATTTGAACCAATAAATTTCATAACTTTTAAAGATGGCCAAGGGAACTTTTTTGTCCGATCAAGAAAAGATTCAAATTAAATTTTTTCACGACCAAGGATCTTCCAATAGAGAAATTGGACGTAAAATCGATCGTACGGAAAGTGTGGTGCGAAATTTCTTGAAGAAAGGTCAAAATTATGGTGTTCGCAAACCTACAAAGCTAACAAGAAGACAACTTAATCTAATAAAACAAGAAGCAACCCGCAACAAATTGAATTCCATACAAATAAAGAATAAATTGAATCTTCCAGTGACTTCCAAACACGTTGCACACATTTTACGAAACGAAGAAAATATAAAATGCAAAAAGCCGAAATGTAAACCAATGCTAAAAAAGCACAATAAAGAAAACCGTCTAAAATTCGCAAGAAAATATATGAAATGGACAGGGGAGTGGAAAAAAGTAATTTTCTCTGACGAAAAAAAATTTAATTTAGACGGTCCTGACTCATACTCATGCTATTGGCACGATTTAAGATCAAACAATGTTCGGATGTCAAAACGTAATTTCGGTGGGGGCAGTATTATGGTTCGGGCAGGATTTTCTGCAGTTGGCAAGTCGAAAATATGTTTTGTTCCGACAAAAATGAATAGTGCGATTTATAACGAACTGTTGGAAGATGCTCTTCTCTCATTTATGGATGAAAAAATGCAATCTGGGTTTCTAAGTCCCGGTCCACACTGTGAAACATTTGCTGCAAAACATTTTTAAATTCTCTTTTGAAACTGCATTCGTGTCCACACAGTGAAGTTTTTGCTTTTCAGTTTTTGACATTTCTGTACAGTACGAATACGAACGTATAAATGTGGATGACATACTCAACAAAAACTTCATGTACATGAAACAAAGTTCCCTTTTTCATTCCTCTTTCCCCTTTCATCAACAAACTCAAATGTTTTGCAGCAAATGTTTCACAGTGTGGACCGGGACTAAGCAATATAAATCTTGGTTTAATGAACATAACATTGCTCTGTTGGACTAGTCGGCTTGTAGTCCGGACTTAAACCCAATGGAGAACTTGTGAGGATACATGGGCCGTAAAGTTTATGTAAATAATGCCCAGAATGAAAGCATACTGGCTGTGACAGAGCTGAAACTAAGAATTAAACAAGTCTGAGAGGAAAAAATTAGTGGAATTAATGCCAGACCGTATTTTTGAAACAATCCGTAACAAAGGATCATCCACACATTATTAATAATGCCACAGTGGCCCATAAATTAAAGTGCGTTTATAGGAAAATACCCTTAAAAGTGGCTGTTAATCTCGAAAATTAAGTAAAAAATAAATAAATAAAGTACAAATGAATTTTTTTGTAAACAATATTTTAAGTGATGTCTTAACTAATTTAATAAAAAAATTGGTAGCCCCCTAAATATGTTCTTGTTTCATTTTTACAATTTTTTTTTAAAAAAAAGTAGTGCGCGTTTATAGGAATATGCACCACTGTAGTAGTCGGACGGGACACGGCTTGGACTATAAAACGGATGAGGCAAAACTCTCAACCACTTCATTCTAAATACTTTTTAACAGGTTTTGCAACATGTGACCGAGAGTTGTCATGAGGGAATATTACGGTTTCATGTCTGGCCGCATATTCTGCACGTTATTCCGCCAATGCTCACTTCAAACGAACCAGTAGCATTCGGTACAGGTTCCCTGTGATGGTCTGGTCAGATTTTCAGCATCTCATAATAGATATGACCCTTTTGCTCTCACCAAATACAGAGAATTACCTTAGCGCCATGGATATTTGGCTTTGGTGTCGATTCGACTGGTTGGCCGGGCTTCACATACGATCTCTAAAGCTTCGGGTTATTGCAATGTTTTAATTTTTCATCGCATGTAATGATTCGGAACAAAAATTATTTTCTTTTATAGAGTTCAAGCTGCATTTCAGAGATACGAAATCGTCTTTCAAGGTCTTTCGGCTTCAATTCGTATGTTATCCATTTTCCCAGCTTTTAGATGAATCTTGCTGCTTGCAAACGTTTTGAAATTGCTACTTGAGTAGCTCCCAATGATTTTACAAGCTCTTGTTGAGTTTTACAATGAAGTAATGCCTCCAATTCAGGATCGTCAAACCTGGGCGATTTTTGTCATCCGTATCATAATCACAACTTCTGAACCGCAAAAACCATCTCTCGCACGTTGAAACCGATGGAACACATTCATCATAAGCTTTGGATAGCAAGAGGTGTGCTTTAGCTGCACTTTTTAGGAAAATTAAAGAAGTAACGGGAAACTTCCCGAATATGACGCTTTGTTGGCACAAAATTCGACATTTTCGAAGCAAAAAAACGTTGTTGTTTACACTATAATATTCAACAAGTTAGAACGGTATATTCGGCTTTGCCGAATCTTAAATACCCTCCACCTGCATACATATTTTTTAGGTTGATATATATGCGAGCTATAACCAATTATAGGCCGATCATCATAGAAATAGGTATAGCGATTTTGGTATACATATATGGGGATTATTTGTGACGAATTTCAACTTAATAGCGATATTTATGCTAATTTAAGTGATTTTAGGAAGTGAACTTTATATGGGGGCTATGGTTAAATATGGGCCGATCCACAAAAAATTTAGTGTTGTGATTTCTTTTAGCACGAAACTTATTTTTGCTGAATTTTGTCTGAAGGCATTTATAGACCATAGAACCATATTTCGGGAAGAAATTTGTATGGGGGCTAGGAGAAATCATGAACAGATTCTTATAATTTTCACCAGAGTTAGTCCTTTTATTATAAAAATAACGTGTGTAAAGTTTTATGGTATTATCTACAATATATTTACACAAATAACCAAAAATATGTGAAAATTGTAAATTTTTCTTAGGTTGTCTCACATTTTGGTTCATAGCTCTGGTTCTACTGAACCGATTTTGCTGATTTTCAATACCAAACTGCTTAGGACAACAATAAACATATTTTTTGCAAGTCTACCAATTTTGTTTGCGTATTTTGGACGTGAGCGTGTTTTACACAGACACACAGATGGACAGACAGACGGACGGACATGGCTCAATAGACTTAGAATTTCATCAGGATCAAGAAAATGTTGGGTCTCAGATGAATATTTGTCAATGTTACACACGGAATGACAAACTTATTCACCACTTATGGTGGTGGAGGTTATAATAACTAAGTGGGAATAAATGACCCTTCAAAATGACATATAAGTTTTTAAAAACAAAAAAAAGGCATTCAACAGATTGGCCAGCTATTGTAAATCCCGAAGAAAATGATTTCGCTTACTTTTAAAGAGGTAGCTCCTGTTGGCATTTACATATTTGGAATGATTTTTAAAATGTACAATTTCAAAATATTTCTTTAAACAAAACTACTGTCTACATTTTTGCAATTTATTTGTGATATTTATTAAACATCTCTACATCACATCAATAAACTATAAACATAAAATTCAGCACTAGTCATAATTATCTTGACATTCTAGTTACTGTAATGACAGGTCTTACAAGACTCGTGCAGCAGTTAATTTTTTATAAATAGATCGTAATTTATTTTTATAAACTCCTTTTTTAAAAATTACAAGGTTAATGATTTTTTTTCGTTACGCCATTTAATCTGCACTAATAAGATTTATTAAAGTTCTGTGAAAATTTCATTTAAAAAAAAAGACACTAAACATTTAACCAATGTTATCGCTCAAAAAGCGTAAAGATCGATACAAAATAGTTGTATGAAACAAAACCAAAAAAATAAAATTACATTAAACAACAAAGTACAACAGCACAAAATTATTTCCCCCTTCAACTTAAAATGCAGCTTAAAGTTGCAAGTAGTGCATTTCTTAAATTGATTTGTGCAATTAATTGGAAAAACAAAATCACTTAACAACAAAAAAAGAAGCAAAATAAGAGAGAGAAAAAAAACACAATACGAGCAACAAATTCCTGATTGAACTGAAAATATTTCGAAAATTTACTTATAATGTTTAAAAAGCTAAAATTCATACCACTCATGCAACACAGGCACACTATGCCTCACCATACATCACACAACAAAACAAAACAAGTCAATGTCTGATGTTGCTTAAAGTTTAGTGTAAAATTTACCGGCAAAAACCAAAACATCATAATGTTGTTGTTTTACAACATTATGATCACACAACACTAAACACTTCATACTCACTGCTCTCAGTTTTAAAAGTTTGTTACATTAAAACAAATGCTCATGTTGCTTGCTGCAGCAGTAAGTAACAAGCTGCTTTTTATTCTTTTGTTTTCATGTTGCACTACTTCCATACATCCATAGTTCGTTAGTAACAAATTTGTTATTGTTGCATTTACTTGCATTAACATTATGACCGAGATCAATGCATCCAAAGTACAAATGAACAATTGTTAGTTGTTTTTTTTTTGTCACAAATACAAATATTGTTGTGTTGCTACTCTACTAACTACATACATCCACAGACGTCATGTCATGTACAACGTACAAGTACATGGATGCAAAAGTGTTGCCAATGTTGTGATTGATCAAGTTTGGCTTATTTTTGAAATAAAAATATCCATTTTACATTAATTTCAATTTTGAATTAATTCAAATAACAAAGATCAGAAGAAAAAGTATCAATAATGCCAATAAATATATTTTAATAATAGTAAAAAACATTGTTTCCTAACACACTGCCATGTTTAAGTGACACTTCCCTTTCGCGGGTTCAGTTCATTGTCGGTTCCCTTTTCCCTTGGCAAGGTCCTCCAAAGCATTAATGTTTTCTGACACTACAACCATCCATCATAAAATTCGACTAGATCGATTGGATATTTTGTGCAGTTCTATAGTTCGGAAATGAAACTCGTATATGGTGAGATATTGAAGACATATCTTGACTATATGACAATGATGTCCATTTCATTGTGCTTTCGCTCTGACTAAAAACACACATATTCTTATTCTCTTTGGTTAGTAGTCACTGAGACAGCGACGAATGCACACGCTAAGTAGATGTATTGCTATTTTTTAATTTTTTTTAAATTTTTCTTCATGATCAATGAAAGAAATATTTGGATTGTTTAATATATTAGATTAATATCGAACTCTCAATTAATGAGCTACGATATTATGTCGCAAACAATTTGATTAAGATTGTTGTCTTGATTATTGTTAACAAATAAAGCCTTTTTATTTAGTTTACTAAACTTTTCTTTCAGTGCAGCTCTCTTTCTCTCACCAATACTATATCAGTTTTAGCTTTGGACATCCCTGCTATATGACCACACCGAGACATTTGCAATCCAGTAAATAAATCCGTAAATATTGCGAGTCAAATAATCTTTTGTACGTCCTTTTAAGAAGTGAGTTCGAAAAAATCTTAACTACTAAACCTACAGTTTGATTTTTTTTATTTGATTGAAATTTTCATTACAACTTACAAAAACAGTATTATTTTTATAGTTCTAATCAATAATGATGAATTTATGAACCTTTTCTGGTCCATCCATTAAGGTATTTATAGAGCTTTCTGTCACTTTGTTCGAACAGGAAATGGAATTCCGCTTTAAATATACCACACTTCTGGACACATTTTTTGTGCTCTTCAATTCTCTCTTAATAAGAGAATAATATCTCTCCACTGGCTTTCGTCCAGGCAGTTTGGAGGATTTGCCTCTCTTAGTACAAATACATTATTATTTTTGCATCACTCAAGACATACTCAACATAGTGACAGCATGTTAAATCAGGCCAAAAATAAGTGGACACATTAAGAAGTCCTATTAATGGAAGAATCCTCTTTTGTAAACATTCATTGATGTAAATTTCGGTATTTATAGAGCCATTTGTAACAAATGTTTGGCTTCTTTTGCCGCAACTGCATATTGCTTGCCATAACAAGAACTTTTTCTACAACATTCCCTCGAGCAACAGCAACATAAAAAATTTTCCAGAACATACATTTCGTCATCCATTGTATTTTTTTTATAAAATTTTACTTCTACCTCAAAATTTTTAGCAGAGTTCCTGTCAGGAACTTTTTGAGCCTTGTATGCTTTTAAACCAGCATTTGGCTTTAACTTTTCGTCCAAATAGTCCGAGTACTGAGCTAACCGGACTGTTTTCCTACCGGATGTGTTGGCTTTAGAAAATCATGTGTAACATTCCTTCTACCTGTACACAGAGAAAACAGATTCGTAATAGCAACCGAATTTGTTGCCAATCGAATGATTCTATCTTAGTGACCGAATTTTACAGTTGTGACTACAATATTTTGGAAGGGGCAACTAAAGTTTGGTTGCCTCAACTGAAATTCTTCTTTATAAACTGACTTTCTGTTGTTAGAACTGAAAAATTCTTTTGTGCAACCGAATCATTCGATTGGCAATAAATTCGGTTGCTATCATGAATCTGTTTTCTCTGTGTACCAGTATTTCTATCAACGGACAAGTTCTCCCGATACTGTGTAATAACATTGGAATCAGTTTGACGGCAGACCTTTGATTGTTTGGCCAAATTTTTGTAGGTCCAGGTTTTATTGAAAATATTTAATAATTTTAGTACGCACTTTATTCTCATTTTAATCAGATTAACAACAAATGAACATAATTGACATTAAACATAATAACTGACATATTTTACAAAGGTAACTTGATAAAAAAAATCAAATAATACTTGGGTTAATAGTTTTAAGGAAAAACGTGTGTTAAGGTTTTTTCGATCTCACTCCTTATACAACCCCAATAGGTGGCCAGTACAAAGAACATACTCCAAGTCACAGCATCACCCATAGTGTGTTGGTGTATATAATTCCACAATGTCCTATAAATAATCGCGTAAGTATCGTTAGATTGACGATTATAACTTGTGGGATTAACCATTGCGCATCATAGCAAACCGCCTTCTCTCGAAACCCATATATAACTCCCCAGTGGTGAGCAAACTTGAATTCATCTGAGATTCAAAAGAACAATTCTGGTGGTATACAGTTGGCCAAGTATCCAACTCAACATTATGTCTCTCCTTTAGAGATGTGTCTCTCCTTTAGATATGTAACACGGTTCATTTCCACTACCCATGTTATCTCATATGTTGATAAGGCTCTCAGCGAAACTGAAGACAGACGAATTCTTGTAAACCTAACCCTTCTAACAAACACGCGCTAGTGAAACTAAAGATGGTGTAAATTCCATCTGGAAGATCGATGGTTATTTTACCTTGGGAATAGTTCTTCAGACCACAAATATCCGATTCAGTTTCAGCATTAACCAGTTTTGATCAGTTCCTGAATCATGCTTGATCAGCCACAACATACCTGTAATTTTGGTTTGATTTGAGGTCGTTGTTCGATATAAGGAGTTCATTCTCAAATAGTTTGAAAATACGCCTGTGGATTACCAAGTAATCTTACTTTATACCGCATATCTACGATAAACAAATTGGGTAAAGACGTGTGTGGAAAAAGAACTGTAGATCATTCTAGGATTAAGACCGCAAGTCCTACCAAAGAATCGATGACTGTTATTAACTAGCCTTATTATAAATACAGGACATGTGGCGTTACCAATTAAAGGGTAATGACATGTATAATCCCAAGATGTTTCATCTCGTCAAAGAACTCAATAGTCAAATAGTTCATAATAGGCTTGTAAAGTCTAAGATATCTACGTCTTGCAAATAACATAAGAACAGTTTTAGTAGTTGAATAACAACACTATATGCTGGCACAATTTGAAGGTTGCATTTAGAAACTTCTGAATTATTTTTAATATCGTTACGTTATCACCGATAAAACAAGATTGTCTAGACTTCATCCGTCCCTTGCAGTATTTACTACTATGGCTGCAAGAAGCTAACGATGATCACTATTAAATTTTTCAGTTTTGAATTTAATAATTTTGATAATTGAATATACAATTTTCGTTATTGGTTGAACTTTAAATACAAAAATTATTGAATAGATAATTTTCGTAATTGAAAAAACAAAAAATAACAAAAATGTGTTTTCAATTACGAAAATTATCTATTCAATAATTTTTGTATTTAAAGTTCAACAAATAACGAAAATTGTATATTCAATTATCAAAATTATTAAATTCAAAACTCAAAATTCAATAGAAAATATCAGAAAATTTTATTTTTGAGCACATGAATACTTAATTCAATTATGAAATAATTGAAACCAGTTCAATATGTGATAAATATTTGAATTGAAACGGTTTAAGAAATAGTTTTTTCTGTGTAGGTATTAAGCATAGTTAAATATAGTATGGTATCCGGACTGGCTTGTGGAGTAAAAGGCTAGACAGTCTAGCCTCTACATCCTGAATGGTATAGAGATTAGTTGTTGTAGTATGTTTCCAGTCCAGTTAGTTATAAATCGATCCGCCCCTATATCTTGAAGGACATCAAGTTAAAAGATACATTTTATGAATTCGAGAATTAATTCCAATAATGACGCTCCAAATACAAACCATCGTTGTATGAATATTATAGGACAGAACGAGAACAGTGTTCTCCTCCTAATTGTCGTCTTAAATGCTACTGCTTGATGTATTGGATCTGGATTATTTCTTCGACATTTGATATTCGTATCGATCTCCGGAGGATCGACATGGCCAAGTCTCCTCTATAAAATAAACCTTCGTTGTCTAAATAATATCGAATAGTGTCAGCTCAGTGTTCTCCTGCTAATTCTCGCCAAAAATGATCTATTATGAATTATTTGATCTGGATCAGGTCTGCGATAGCTGATGATCTGTAGTGATCTTCAGAATATCAATCCAGTTAGTTATCCATCGATCCGCCCCTAGACCATGAAGGACATTAAGTTAAAAAAATATATTATCATTATCATTCAGTACTTCTTATGATACTTTTCAGCATTTGGCAATAGTAAATAATTTTACTATTTAGATTCCTTGGTAGTTCTTTTTTTGCTGCGTAAATAAGCAAAATGTACTAGTATAAAAAAATGTTCTGAAGACAACGTGAGGCATTAACCAACACAAAATTTATTTCAAACTATTTAAATCAGCAAACTTTTATCACAGTATATTCCTAAATATTTCCCTCTAAAACGACACATTTTTGGTGCATTAAATCTCTGCAACGTACAAATCTGTTGTTGCATATGATTGTATAGCCAGGATAAAAGACAACAATCAAATCGATAACAATAACAGCAACACCAACACCAACAACAACAACAACGCTAGTTAGTATACGCTCATTCAAACACAATTTCCCATATTGTTGTCGCCTGTTGGTTGTCATTGTCATTGCTCTCAAGTGACAACTTGTCGTTTCATTTATTCGTTCGATCAAATGATTAGTAACGAGTAGTAAAGGCAGCAACATCACAAACAACAGCAGCAGCAGCTACTGATTGTAAATGTTGTATGTTTTGTTATAACAGAATTTGTTTCTGATCAATATTAATGCTGGTTGCCTGCTGGTGGACTGGTGGACTCTACACTACGGCTGATGGGCTTTTCTTTGCAAACGAACCAGTTTTCAAAAGCTCACGTTTATAAACAGTAGAGCATCATGTTAAACACTGGCTGTATGACTTACCGCCTTTTCCTACACCCCTCCCCCCTTTATGTTGGCGGGCCAACAACTAATAGTTGTTGCTGTATAAACCTAGTTGCAGCAACAATATTCAATGTAAGTTGTTACAGTACAATAGTATGTACGAGTTGTAGTTTATATGTCCGTTAAGTGTTTTAGTTGTAGCTGTGATGTTTTTGTTGAATGTATGTATGTATGTACTTCGATTCGATATTGTGTTGCAGATTTAACACGTATTCAAACAAACATCCAGCTACAAACTTGCACAAATAGTGGCATGTTCATGTATCTACAAGATACATACATAAATAATACATTTAGTTATTGTTGCTGTTGTTTTTGTTGTGTTAAAAACAAAAGGTGCAAGAATATTAATTAATAATTCTGATCACAACTTGTAACTCTGTGTCGGCGTAGTTTGTTGGCTACGGTTTGGCATGCGAATTATTCGCTAAATACCAGACATAGACGACTGGTCGGTCGGCCGATAGATGCACCCCGATGACCAATGAATGTTTCTCATGTTGTTGTCATTTTTTTGTTGTTAGTTTTGTCTTTTATTATTTTTACTGTTGCCATTTGTGTTGTCAAACATGGCAAAATTTTGAAATTCATTAAAATTAAATAACTATAAAATCAATGAAACGATAAACTTAACTATGGGATTAAAATAGAGCAGAAAATTTGTTACGTTTAGATTTTTACGCCCCTAATTGGTATAATGGTTTTAAAAATTTCGGCACTATTGTTGTTTGGCTTGTAAATATTTTAACTCAATTAATTTTAAATCAAGGTTGTGGAGATATTTTTTAATTGTTTCATAACATCAAAATTAGACGCACAGTGTTATGGCAGATATCCGTTACACATAAGATACGCAAATATTTACTCAAAATAGCATAACCACTATTATTAGCAGCCATTAGTTTGGCATTGTAAGAGTAAACTGCAATTTTAATATCGGCTGTGAGTTGCTAAGTAAAGGAAGAATTTCCAATAAACAAATTAATTATTTATTTTTCATTTAGTGGTTACGTTTTTTTCGTAAAATTGTTGTGATACAGATTTGCCATTTCAATACTGATAGATCTACCTTAAGATTCTAATTAAGCTCCTAACATGCACATTCGATCAATTCGAGAAGTCATTCCAATAATGACGTTCCAAATATGACGCTTCGTTGTATTTATTAATCCAACCACGGAAATGTTTTGTTTTTATAATGCCTCGTATTGAGGAAGATCTTTCCTACAGAGAATCCTAAGACCACCGTTGTATAAATAATATAAGACAGAATCAGCTCAGTGTTCTCCTCCTTATTGTCGCCATAAATGCTTCTGCATGATGTTTTGTATCTGCATCACTTCTTCGATAGTTGATGATCCGTAACGATCTTTGGAGGATCAAAATGGCCAAGCCTCCTCTATAAAAAACCCTTCGTTGTCTAAATAATATTGAACATTTCCAGCTGTGGTTCTCAGCTCAGTGCTCTCTATATGAATTATTGGATCTGCATGATGTTTTGTATCTGCATCACTTCTTCGATAGTTGATGATCCGTAACGATCTTCGGAGAATGAAAATGGCCAAGTCTCCTCTATAAAAAACCCTTCGTTGTCTAAATAATATTGAACATTTCCAGCTGTGGTTCTCAGCCCAGTGCTCTCTATATAAATTATTGGATCTGGTTATGTTATGCGGTAGCTGATGACCTGTATCGATCTTCAGAGGATCAAAATGGACGTGCTCCCTCCCTCCCAAGGATGGTACATTTGAGATCTTTAAGAACTGATAGGGAAAGTTAGCCAATGCTTTAACATTTCCTGTATTGAAAGGAAGGGACTATTGAGGATGTAGTGGAGCCAATACAACCATCAAATGGGCTAAAAACTGATAGATATATTGAACGATAAAACAACAATATAGACAGCCAAGCTTCTGTTAGATAATACACATTTGGTTATCTATATGACATCAAATTTTATCCAGGAATGCTTGGCATCTCTCAATGATATAGCAAATCATATCGAATTACCGGATATTGTACCGGGTAATTGACAAGGTATGTCACTCTTCTCTATGCAGCAACATTGTTCGTAAGTGCGACAATCTATTTTCGATATGCACAGGTAACATAAAGGAATAGAAAGTCTGTTCAACATATTCTAACAACAATTAGGACTATATGTCTAATTGTTGTTAGGCTATCACAAACACCATTATGGTATTTCCAAGCCAGTGAATTTCGAGATCGATTTGGCTCAAAGTAGCTTTTAGCTAAGGAAAATAATAAGTCATGTACAAAGTTTGAGCATCTACAGATTATTCTAGTCAATGTATATCCTGCAATTGCTGTAGCTTATATAAGAATATTCCTAATTTACAATGTTTAAAAGAACACCACCACATTCCAAATCATAACCTGAAGCTCTAAAAATTTAGTTCGTCAAGACAACTTGTAAATCAGTGGCAGTACTAAGCAAAGAAGGTTGGAGTGTGTCTTAAGCAGACAGACTATGAGAGAAAATATTTACTTCAATAGCGAATATTACTTTCTTTACGAACAAATACACAATAGACAGCACATTGATCCGACTTTCTAACTGATATACTTCATATTAAAAACCCTAATAAGCCTAATAAGTATTTTGCTTCATTTCAAAGTATGTACAAAGTTAAGTTCATATCTTCTTTCCAACCAATTCTAATTTGGCACAAACCGAACTAAATCCTATATAGAAAGAAGTCTTATGGAGGTCTAACCACCGACATACTCCCCAATCAGAACTCTAACTAAGACGAGGTAGAAAGAGTGTAACATCTACAAGGAGAATTTGGGGGAATCATTATATGTTAAAAATCCCTGTCATATTTTGAAAACAAGTCTTTTCTCTGAATCATTGTATATTATGTTATTGGGTGTATGACTTAAAAATTCGGGATTTACAATAACTAATATGCTATTTTGAAGGGCACATATCTGTCATTTATTATCACTTAGTTATTGAACATTCTAGTTTATTTTTTTGCTTCGAGAATGTCGAATTTTGTGCCAACAAAGCGTCAAGCGGTAAGTTTTAGTGGTGATTTTGACACGGGAGACAAAGATCGCCGAAGGCTAGTCAAAAAAGTTGAAAACCAAGAATTGGAGAATTTACTCCATGAAGATTGTTGTCAACAAGAGCTTGCAAAATAATTGGGAGCTATTCAATCAGCAATTTCAAAACATTTGCAATCAGCAGGATACATCCAAAAGCAAGGAAATCGGGTACCATACGAATTTAAGGTGAGAGACCTTGAAAGACGATTTTCAATATCTGAAATGCAGTTTAAAAGCTATAAAAGAAAATCATTTTAGCACTGAATCAGCGTAAGAGATCTTATGTGAAGCCCGGCCAACCTGACGATTAGACACCAAAGCCAAATATCCATGGCGCTAAGATAAATCTCTGTATTTGATGGGAGCAAAAAGGTCTTATCTAGTACAAGCTGTTGAAATCTGGACAGACCATCACAGAGAACCTGTACCGAAAGCAACTGATTCGTTTGAAGCTAGCATTTTTTGGAAATAAATCTGGCATTTCAATTGGGCGTAACCAAGGAGTATTCGAGTTTAAGTTATTAAAATGGACCCTCAAAGTAAGGTACCTCGACATGTAGAATTTTTAAACACGTGTCATTTTTTTGTTTCCCATCCGATTTCAAAGAATTTTATATTTTTGGAAAGCGCTATGCTTACTTGTGCTATTTATCTCTTATAATTTCCTAGTTATAGGCATTTCAAAATTGAAATTTAGCCATACCTTGGTCCGCTTTTTTAAAAATATATGGAGCACTTTTGGACCGAATGGACTCGAAATTTTTTTGTTAGTTAGACAACTAAATTATCAATAACATACAAAAGACTTCAGAGCAATATCGATTACGAATACAAAAATAACCGATTTTCAATTTAAAAATTCAAACAATTTTATATTTTTGCTGTTTTTTGGACAAAAAGGTGACTTAACTCTTTTTTTATTAAAAAAGAACTTTCTTTAAGAAAATATAACAATTTTATGTTTTTCTATAAAGTTTCTTTATGGAGAAAATTTTGGTATAAAAAACATGTCCCATTTTTGGAACATGTCGGCCCTACGCCCTTTGGAAATTGACCTATTTTTTATTAAAATTTCAACCTTGGGCCACATGTTGTAAAATCCCAAAGCTGGGATCAGAAAACGGAAAGCAGTTTTGGAAACCCTGATGTTTTCCCTATTTATCCCTAAAGTATTTTCCCAACTCCGAAGGAAATGTGGACCCTATAGGCAAAATTGTAAAAAATACCATTTTTGGGATTTTCGCTCCAATTTTTAGGTATTGCGGGATTCCCTTTGACCTTTTGACATGTTTTTTACACCTTGTTATTTAGAATGAGAAACTTAAAAAACGCTGAAAATTTCATTGTGTTTCGTTAATAAATAAAGATTTTATTACATATTACATATTCATTGAGTTTCTAAAATTAAAATTTATATCAAAATTTTAATAGGATTGCAAATATTAGGAACAATTTTATCCACATTCATTCCGAGCTATATTTTTTTGTTTAGATAAGTTAATTTTTGGTCTTACAAAAGTCAATATCTCAATTAGATTCAAAAATATGCCACAACATTTTTGAAGGACGGAGTTTTAAGTCCTTCAAAAATTTTGCACTTTTTCATATTAAAAAATTTGTATAAATTTTCTTAATATTTTATTCAACACAAGTCACTGGTTCTGACTCAGTCACATCCTGCTCGGACCATCCGTTTAGAAATGCCAGATTTATTTCCAAAAAATTTCGCTTCTGCCCCACTGTGCATTAGCCGAAAAACGCCCAGAATATGTGGCCAGTCATGAAACCGCAATATTCCATCATGACAAAGATTTGCTACATGTTGCAATACCCGTTAAAAAGTATTTAGAATGATGTGGTTGGGAAGTTTCACCTCACCCGCCTTATAGTCCAGACCTTTCCTACTACTATTTTCGACTACTATTTGCTTTGATCGGTCTCGAATGCATAAGTTGCCAAAAAGATGGGAAATAGCCACTTTGAATAAATTTATATTGTACAAATGTTTCAAAGCACAAAATTGCCATTTCTATATTTTTCATTGTGAATAACTCGCGATTTTAGTCCAGACCTTTACCCGTCCGATTATTTTTGGTTTCGATCGATGCAGAACGCTCACTCTGGGATACGTTTCACTTTGAAACATAGTATCGGAAATTGGTTTGATTTTTTCTAGGCCTCAAAAGATGAGCATTTCTTTTGGCTCGGAATCTAATATATGTTGCCAGAAAGATGGGAAAAGGTCATAATTATTGAACAAATATTTTCAAAATGCTTAAAAACCACAACATTTAAAGCCGCACAACAAGTACAAGAAACAAACATTTTAATCCAATCCGAAAATATCTAAAACTCTTTTAAACATTATTCAACGTATTCATTTATATTGAAAACATCCCAGAAAAACAGAAAGGAAATCAAAAATCCCACATTTTTAAGTCATACACCCAATAATTATTAAAAAAAAAAAATTTACAAAATGCTTAAAAAACACAACATTCAAAGTCGCACAGCGAATACATGAAACAAACATTTTAATCCAATGCGAAAATATCACAAATTCTTTTAAACATTACACAACGTATTCATTTATATTGAAAACTTCCCAGAAAACCAGAAAGAAAAGCAAAAACTTTTTCATTTTTATTTATGGAATTTCTGGACTAGGCGAAGGAATTCCAGTTGAAAACAATTTGTATGATGGCGATGATGATGATGATGGGAGGCATAATGGCAAAATATGACTATGAAATCTATACCCTTTTTAAGATTTTGCGAAAATTTCCATAGAATTGAGTAAACTGCCATAAGCGAGCACTGCACATTGAAACAATTCTATTCCATTTGAAAGTAATACTTTTTGTGTGTAACATTGAATCATTTGGATAGGTGGTGTATTCATATTTTCCACAATGCCGTTTTAGATACTTCCTACACTCTCTCACAAAATTATCCGTATGTGTAAGTGGGAAATAAAATAAGGCATAAATACAAATATATATAGACAATTTATTAAAAATATATGTATTAAAAATATATATATTTAAGTATGTTCACAAAAAAATCAAAGAAACCAAACGCAAAACAAGCATGAGTGTGAGTATGAGTACAACGAGTATTAGTTAAAATGGATCTCTCGTACAAGACAGAAGCACGTGATGGTCGAACGTGTTTAATGGACAAATGAGTGAATAAATAGTGGTTGACTAACTAGCTGGACGAAGCGACGGATGTTTAGTTTTGTTTTGGTTTAGACGAAATGGATGGATGGATGGACGTTGGATGTATGGATCTGTGCTTAGTGGTGTAGTGTATGAGTTTTGTTGTTATTCAATAAATGGTTGGACAAATGGATTGGTAACACATTCAGCATTGCATCACATACCACATTATTATTATTATTAACAGCAATATGGCATGTATGTATGTTTCTATGTATGTTGAATCATTATACGAACTCAGGCTAAAAAGTCCTTTGAAAGTTGTAGAAAAATCAATATTTTAGGGCAACCTTTTTTATTTTTAACCCTTTAACACCTAAGACCGTCTATAGAAGGTCTTCAAAAAATGCAATTTATTGTAAAATCTGATTTGTTTACATCAACCGGTAGCAGTTTGGACGCGCTCAATAAATTAGTTTGGCAGAAATAACAGGTTCAATCTGAATTTTAGTGAAAAAATACAAAAAAAATATTTGTGATTTTTGTGAAAATTCAAATTTAAAACAATACAGTTTGTTTACTAATTTGATTTGTGACTGAACATGTGTCACCAAATTGTGGTTTTTGGAAACACCGTCATTTAGTTTAGTCTTCTTTACTAATAAGTTATAAAAATTGTTTTAAAAATTAAGCTTTTATGATTGAGTGATTAAGAAATATCTGATTTGATGTAGTCAATTGAAAATGATGTTGATTTCAAAGATACTGATGAAGATTTCGATGACGATATTGAAGATCCATGCGATGAAATTATGACAGAATATAGTGCAGTTATAGCAGTAGCTAATAGTTCTAGTTTAAACGAAATGAACTCAAAGCAAGAACCATCCACAAAATCGTGTAAATATTATAAAACATACGACACACATACGTTTTGAACTATGTGTAATATTCACTTATGTTTTTGAAAAGCAAAAAATTGCTTTAAAGAATACCAAATCAAAGCTAAGTTTTTATACCCTACATCGCCATAGTGCGGAGGGTATAATGCGTTTGTGCAGATGTTTGTAACGCCCAAAAATATTAGTCTAACATCCACCTTAAAGTATACCGATCGACTTAGAATCACTTTCTGAGTCGATTAAACGATGTCCGTCCGTCCGTCCGTCTGGTCGGCTGACTTGCTGTCAATGTAAACCTTGTGCGCAAAGTACAGGTCGCAATTTTGAAGAGATTTCGATGAAATTTGGTACATATTATTTTTTCGGCTCAAGGACCAAGCCTGTTGAAACTGGCTGAAATCGGTCCATTATTTCACATAGCCCCCATACAAATGTCCTCCCGAAATTGGACTTTATCGGTCATAAATGTTAACCTTCTTTTAGCTCAAAATAGTTTCTTCAACATTAATTTGTTTAATTTTTTTATCCACAAAATTAAGAGTTCCAAGTTTCAAGAATTGTTTTTCCAAGGTTTCCAAAGTGATATGAAGTTAGAAAGTTTTATTATATCTTGCTTGAGATTCTAATTTGCAGTTCTATTGAAGCTCTTCAAATCCATATGCGCCGTCGATAAATCCGAAAAGTCATTCCAAACTGACGATAAATTAGGACTGTGTCAGCTCACGAGCTCAGTGTTCTTCTGATATAATTGAATAAATTCTTCGATAATCTATGACCAAGGTGTCAAAAGGTCAAGGGTGTTCCCCTGGACTTAAGAAACTGATATAAAGCGGCTGGGAAAGAAAGCAAATCCTACCTGTATTGAAACCAGAAAATAATTGATGCTGTTGGATCTATACAACGTTTTTCAGTAAAATAAACTTTGTGAGATATTGTAGGATAAAGACTATCGCCAGTAAGTGTCCTATCAAATAAGTTGCTAACGGTTGCCAATCCGATATCCAACTTTATCCAGAAGTTACGAACATCTCACAGTGATGTGATACAATATTTCAATCGATTACATTATTGTATCACGGATATTCCGACGAGTTACGAAACTTTTTAATCACAAACAAACAATCACCAACTTTGTTCGTAAGGTCGATATATTATTTTGGACATCCATTCTTGTTATACTCTCTAGAATCTGTAGAATAAAACTGTAGCAGGGTTTTTAATCTGTAGAATATTGGTGGAAAGCTATTCCATCTATCCATGATATTGTTACGCTTTAACCTTTTCAAAACGTTGGTTTATTTCCATTAAATAAACCGGATACTTTTGATTGCAAATAAAAGCCGTTTAGTAGTTTAAAAATTGTAACAACTCTTTATTTATTTATTTAAAATGTACAACAACAGAATTAAATAGTCGCTTAGTGCTTTTCATACACGTTTATAAATTCGCGGAAATACAGACACACTTTATAATGTACAAGAGTTCGCTGGAAACTGCAGCACACTTTAAGGCACTCAGTTCATGTTTATTCGAATAGCGTCTCTGATAAACTAACTCACGACTGCAACCTCTGCCACTATTTATAACACTGCCATCTGCACTCTAGATTGTTCTTTAACTGTCAAAGCTCGTCTATTCTAGAGCTTTCAAATACACACTATATCTCTGGTGAACTTTCTACAATGTTCTTTAACTGTCAAAGCTCGTATATTCGAATTCGAATATATTCGCAGCAAACATTCAGCGTTGCCATATCTACGATCAATGATCAACTCAAAGCTTTTATTCAATGTTAATAATGCCCACAGATATGTTACAGTTTGAGAGGCACTGCTGTTTGAAAGCATTATGCAACTTTAAATCAGCCGTTATATTTGAATTCAAAATCGTTATATTTGAATTCAAGTACAATTTCGTAACAATATGTTTGGCTATTTGGGGATCTGCCTTTCTCTCTTATCGTGTTGTGACGTACAAAAAATCATCATGATTGCGGTTAAGCATCACGGAAGTTATCCCATTATTACGTTTGATCCGTTCGGCCTTATAAATGTTCTGTGGGCTCAGGGGTGTTGTGGTGAATCCGTATGTTGTGTAGAGTCCCCTCAATTCTTAACGATTTCCTATTTGATTCCAATTGTAGCATATTTATATGAAAGTTTCCGTCTCTAATTCAACTAAATGCAGGACAGATACTCTTCCAGCGTTTCGTTCTCTGACCATTCAACTCTGTATGTCCAGCTAACACACAAAATAGTCTTCTAAGTGTTGGTCTATTTAGTTTCAGAATCACCATTGCTGTCTTTGGGCTTCACCATAGGATGTCCTTATGACGACTGTCTTTAGATTTGTATTTCCCCATAGGATGAATGTAGAATTCTGTCAGTTTCTAATATGCTCATCTATTGCTGCTTTCTTAAGTCAATATGTAAAATTTTAAGCAGATTTACGCTATAGATACATGATTCCAATAATGCAAGGATTCTTTGGATCCAATATTATCTTAAGATTTTCACGATTGAAGTAAGAGTAAATCAATCGAGATTTAAGACTATCGTTCCTAAGGGTTTCGATGTCTTTAGGTTTGGTTTCCCCATAAGATATCGTTCTGCCGACTGTGGAATTCTACCATTAATGCCAGGATGTCTTGGATACCATATTATATTAAGATTTTCGCAATTGAAGTAAATGTAAAATAATCCGAGATTTAAGAATATAGATCATAAGGATTTCGATAACCGTTTGACTATCCGTAAAAATTTGAGTTGTACTTATGTTATCAATCATCTTTAACCAATGTATAATTACTACCAGTCCCATGAACTTAGTCTGAAAGACAGTGTTATGATCTGGGAGACGAAAAAATTCCCCTTCGGTTACTTATTTTTTAAACTTCCTCATTCTTATTACTCACTCTTTTTACGCAATTTGGAGGTTAAAAGGAGTATGCCCAGCATATGGCTTAAAGAGTGTTCATTACTATGCCCTTCACATCGGTCTCATGAAGATTAAAATCTTTCAAATCCAGGAGAAGGTTAACCGACTCAATAATATTATTTAGCATAGCTACATTCCCATTCACTTCAAATCGGTCTCATGAAGGTTTAAGTTCTCTGCATTTGAGAGATGGTCAACTCAGACTTCATTAATAAAAACTTATCCATCCAAGTAAATCCTACAGATTTGAGAGATGGTAAAGCTAATTTCAGGATAATTGGCTTCCGGAACACATCTATTATATAAAATGTATATGTTTAGCACATCGGTTTCATGATAGATTTGATCTATCCTAGGAGCATACAATTTAACCAAAAATGTAGTAGCTTCTAAAGCTCTCATGGCTCTTATGTTTATGGACTTCGCGAGAGTTCTCATTTAAGTCTAGGAGATTTGGGCACTATCAACAAGACAGTTTTTTCCTCTGCCTTATGTTAGAATCAATGAAACAGCCGCTTTCAAACACATCATGGATTTTGAGAACTTCACTAGAATTGGAACGAGTAGAACCAAAAGAAAAACGAAATTAACACCAGAGCTCCGGTCTGATGCAGAAATATAAACAAGGATCCTGAGCCTTTAACATAAAAAATATATGCTACTGAGTTGGCTTCTGGCATAATGGTGATCAAATCATAGCACAGATAACAAATGTTGAGAGAAGTGAAATTCATGGTTCGTAGATTACATCCTTTGGATGCTTGAGTCAAAGACTCAAGAATGTCCGAAGACTCATGAAAAATAGCTGTGCTTTGGCCGTAATGGTGAACGAAAAGCCGTTCATAGGACAAATGATGTTAGAAGTGAAATTGGTGCTTCCAAGAACACATTCTTAGGATCCTTAACCCTCTAACCGGCAAGACTGCCTTTAGGCGGGTATGTTAAATGTATGTAATGTTGCTTTATTTGGTTATTTTTCCCGTTATAACGGTAAATATGTGTAAAGAGATAAACAATTTACTTATTGTGATAAACAAGAACGTGCACTTGTCTTTTGTTTGTTTTTATTCCAAAGTTTTTTTTTTCAAACAATAACCTGGTATATTATTTTACCTCGAAATAAAATTGGCCGGTTAGAGGGTTAATTCATGACTTGGTATAGGATGTCAGAAGGCTCCAGCCCAAATATCAGGAAATTTTACAAACAATCTGACAGATAATATTTATAAACAAAAAACAACTTGAATAAAACTGTCGGGCTATCTCTTAAATGTTAAAGCTCTTCTAAGACTTCCCTCCTATAAATATGACGATGATGATGCTGATGCTGTCGCTATTGCGTGAGTGGCTCAGTTTATTAGTATGTATTAGATTGCTTCGAGTTTTCTTTATGGATGATACAACGAGCATGATGGTGTGAGTTTGCTAAACGAATGTATTTAACTGATGTTGCTGCTTGCTAACTGGGCAAAAGGTGGTGGCCGTAAGACATTTTGTACGCGCTCATATGTGATGAATACGCAAGGATCTTCTAAATTCACCACACACAAATACATGGATTCAAATGAATACATCAAAAAAATATATAGACCACAACGCTTACAACTGTAGTTCAAGAACGCTTTGGACGTGATGTTTTGTTTAAATTGTTGTCCGTATGAGAGCGAGTAAATTTCGTGAGACCAACTGACTGATTTTGATTGAAGTGTTGCCATTGCACGTTTAGAAGCGCCACTTGTTTACAGTTTTTATTTCTATTTTTTTTCTTTGTTTCATATTCCATTATTCATTTCATTCATGAAATTCATGTTCATGTCTACGCTCGCATGTACATACGAGTGATTATAAAACAAATGTTTAAATTTGGAACAAAAATTTCATCCGTCTCTGTGTTACTGTGGGATGTGATTTGTGTGAGTGAATCGATTTGGCTGGCGTATGATGATTGCTATGACTTTTGTCTGTCTGTCTGTCATCATGTTGGCACATAAATGCACGTTTGGAATTCAGGTAATGTTACGACGACACGACGCTTCATGGACACTTTCGCATGTGGATGTGTGTGTGTTTTCATTTCAACGGGTTTTCTTTTTTTGTTTCTGTATTTTTGCGCTAAATCCAAAATGGAAAAACTTCAAATAACACACGCATGAATTTGCAAGCGCCACCTCCAGTTGTAAAAGAAAACAAAAAAAAGTAGGTATGAATGTTCATATGTTTGGTTTTTGTATTGTTCGTATTCAAAAACCATCTTCTATATTTAATACAAATAAGGAGTTCACGTCGTTAAATTGTTCGTGCCAATCGATTATCTTTATGCGCGACAGTGACTCCCTTCCTAATACCCCACAACAACAGTGGTTTTAGGTGGTATAAAAAATGATCGAAATTTGTACTTATTTTTTTAGCAGTAAGAGAAAATCTATACAGGGTAGGGAGCCTGGTCCTAGTATTGGTTCCTCGATTGGGATTATAACCTTTTTAAACACTCTGTGACAGATCACGGCACTAAAACAAATCCTGGAATATGAAGGATTTTAGCCATCACGATACCAAATTGAAGATTTTTTGAGTACGAAATATGAGTGATCACAGATCGAGCTCCTTTTTTCGATTAAACGCGTATTTACAAAGTTATTAAGGATTTTAGATTTTTTAGTTTTGTCATATGAAAAATCGATTTTTGGTTGGATATATGAGTGATCACAGATCGAGCTCCTCTTTTCGATTAAACGGGTATTTACAAAGTTATTAAGGATTTTAGATTTTTGAGTTTGTCATATGAAAAAGCGATTTTTGGTTAGAAATATGAGTGATCACAGATCGAACTTCTTTTTCCAATTAAACGCGTATTTACAAAGTTATTAAGGATTTTAGATTTTTGAGTTTTTTCAAATGAAAAATCGAATTTTGGTTAGAAATATGAGTGATCACAGATCGAGCTCCTTTTTTCGATTAAACGCGTATTTACAAAATTATTAAGTATTTTAGATTTTTGAGTTTTTCATATGAAAAATCGATTTTTGGTTAGAAATATGAGTGATCATTGATCGAGCTCCATTTTTCGATTAAACGCGTATTTACAAAGTTATTAAGGATTTTAGATTTTTGAGTTTTTACATATGAAAACAAAATTTTTAGTTAGAAATATGAGTGATCACAGATCGATCTCCTTTTTTCGATTAAACGCTTATTTACAAAGTTCTTAAGGATTTTAGATTTTTGAGTTTTTACATATGAAAAAAACATTTTTAGTTAGAAATATGAGTGATCACAGATCGAGCTCCTTTTTTCGATTAAACGTGTATTTACAAAGTTATTAAGGATTTTAGATTTTTGAGTTTTTACATATTAAAAATCGAATTTTGGTTAGAAATATGAGTGATCACAGATCGTGTTCCTTTTTTCGATTTAAAGCTAATTTACAAAGTTATTAAGGATTTTAGATTTTCGAGTTTTTTCATATGAAAAATCGAATTTTGGTTACAAATATGAGTGATCACAGATCGAGCTCCTTTTTTCGATTAAACGCGTATTTACAAAATTATTAAGGATTTTAGATTTTTAAGTTTTTTCATATGAAAAATCGAATTTTGGTTAGAAATATGAGTGATCACAGATCGATCTCCTTTTTTCGATTAAACGCGTATTTACAAAATTATTAAGGATTTTAGATTTTTGAGTTTATTCATATGAAAAATCGGTTTTTGGTTAGAAATATGAGTGATCACAGATCGAGCTCCTTTTTTCGATTAAACGCTTATTTACAAAGTTATTAAGGATTTTAGATTTTTGAGTTTTTTCATATGAAAAATCGATTTTTGGTTAAAAATATGAGTGATCACAGATCGAGCTCCTTTTTTCGATTAAACGCGTATTTACAAAGTTATTAAGGTTTTTAGATTTTTGAGTTTTTTCATATGAAAAATCGAATTTTGGTTAGAAATATGAGTGATCACAGATCGAGCTCCTTTTTTCGATTAAACGCGTATTTACAAAGTTATTAAGGTTTTTAGATTTTTGAGTTTTTCATATAAAAAATCGATTTTTGGTTAAAAATATGAGTGATCACAGATCGAGCTCCTTTTTTCGATTAAACGCGTATTTACAAAATTATTAAGGATTTTAGATTTTTGAGTTTTTTCATATGAAAATTGAATTTTGGTTAGAAATAAGTGTGATCACAGATCGAGCTCCTTTTTTCGATTAAACGCGTATTTACAAAATTAAAAAAGATTTTAGATTTTTGAGTTTTTTCATGAAAAATCGATTTTTGGTTAGAAATATGAGTGATCATTGATCGAGCTCCATTTTTCGATTAAACGCGTATTTACAAAGTTATTAAGGATTTTAGATTTTTGAGTTTTTTCATAAGAAAAATCGATTTTTGGTTAGAAATATGAGTGATCACAGATCGAGCTCCTTTTTTCCATTAAACGCTTATTTACAAAGTTATTAAGGATTGTAGATTTTTGAGTTTTTTCATAAGAAAAATCGATTTTTGATTAGAAATATGAGTGATCACAGATCGAGCTCCTTTTTTCGATTAAACGCGTATTTACAAAATTATAAAGGTTTTTGGATTTTTGAGTTTTTTCATATGAAAAATCGATTTTTTATACGACATATGAGTGATCTCAGATCGAGCTCCTTTTTTCGATGAAACGCTTATTTACAAAATTATTAAGGATTTTCGATTTTTGAGTTTTTTCAAATGAAAAATCGATTTTTGGTTAGAAATATGAGTGATCACAGATCGGCTTCTTTTTCTAATTAAACGCGTATTTACAAAGTTATTAAGGATTTTAGATTTTTGAGTTTTTTCATATGAAAAATCAATTATTTATACGAAATATGAGTGATCACAGATCGAGCTCCTTTTTTCGATTAAACGATTATTTACAAAATTATTAAGGATTTTTTTCATATGAAAAATCGATTTTTTATACGACATATGAGTGATCTCAGATCGAGCTCCTTTTTTCGATTAAACGAGTATTTACAAAATTATTAAGGATTTTAGATTTTTGAGTTTTTTCTTATGAAAAATCGAATTTTGGTTAGAAATATGAGTGATCACAGATCGAGCTCCTTTTTTCGATTAAAAGCGTATTTACAAATTTATTAAGGATTTTCGATTTTTAAGTTATTTCATATGAAAAATCAATTTTTGGTTAGAAATATGGATCACAGATCGAGCTCCTTTTTTCGATAAAACGCGTATTTACAAAATTATTAAGGAATTTAGATTTTTGAGTTTTTACATATTGAAAATCGAAATTTGTTTAGAAATATGAGTGATCACAGATCGAGCTCCTTTTTTCGATTAAACACTTTTTTTATAAAGTTACTAAAACTTTTAGTTATTTGAGCTTTCATATGAAAAATTTCTCGAATCGAGAGATGTTTAGAAGTGGTGAATTTGACACGTAAGAGAAGGATCGCCCAGGCCAGCCCAACATGTTTGAAGACCATGAATTGGAGGCATTGGAGACCTTGAAAATTCATTGATAAATGTGAAACTTTTGCCACAGTTGTTAAATTATATTTTCACACGTCATCGGACTAGTGCGTGTAAACCAAATCTTGTGAGTTAATAACTTCTTCAAAATGTTTCAAACCAAAATACTAGTTAACCCACTGTACTAGTATGGACTACCGCCATAACTACGTGCTAAACTATTTAAGTTGTTAATACTTTTTATTGTTTTCCGACCTACAAAACACAAAAAATTTTCAGCGAATAATATTTTTGCTTTGTTTTTGTCCAGGTTACACATTTTTGTTTTATATTTTAACTTAGTTTAAAGAAAGAAACAAAAAAAAAACAGTCTGTCAATAAATAAATTGGTAGGAGTTGATTATTATGAATCCGTCTAGTGGATGTCTAAAAATGTTTTGAATGTAAACATGTTTGTTTGTTTGTGAGCGAGCGAGTGGCGTTACGGTTTACGTGAGTCCAAAAAAAAACAAACCCCCTTGGCCCCTAAAGATACAATTGTAATAGTTTTCATGCCTGAAAATATTTTTAAATAAGACTGACTTACAAACAGTACGTGAGAGTGTGTATGTGGCTACATATCGATGTGTGTGTAAGTGTTTGTTTGTTAGTGTTAGTTATTAGCAAAAGTGGTTGGTTGGTTGGTTGTTTTGGTAGTACGAGAGTGGTATTTGTGAACAGACAATATTTGGACGTGTTGTCTTTAACTGATGCTTTTTTCGATTCCTGACCACGTTCATTGTACCGCTGTGGTTGTCTGCGTCCTCTGCCTCCTCCCCCCAACAGTATGCTATAGCTTTTTTGGTCATATTTTGTGCGTCTTAATATGCGTTCGTCATATGACTACAACAATGTCTGCTTGAAAATAATAAAAAAAAAAGCAACTCATTGGTTTGGCAAAATTGTTATCGTATTCAGTCATTGATTTCATTTCATTTCCTTTTTAAAATTCTATGTTTTCAATTGCGTGCAGTGACGTGTTACTATGTCGGCTCTATCTGTCTGCATTGTTACCAGTAACACGATGGCCAACGACGACATTGAAAATTTGTATGTGATGATTGTCTTCTGGTCTTGTCGTTTTGATCACGTCCCTTAGTATCTCCGTACACATAGGGGGTTTTCCCTTAATATGATTCATAGCAGGATTTTTTGTTGATTTTCTATTTTATTTAAATTAATTTATTGTATGTATTTCATTTAGAATTGTTTTAAATTATAAAAAGAAACAAAATGTTTTGTAAAAACTGACCTAATTTGTTTTGCAACTTTGGCTTAAATCCAATAGTTTTTGTATTGAATATTTGTCCAAAAAATATCAACAAATTTATGTTGACAAATTTTGTGTGTAACAGTTTATTGCAACATGTTGCCAACATTTTTTAAGTTTGATGAAAATTTATTTATTTGTTTGTTACAGTTGTTAATTTGTCCAAGACAAGTAGAGAAGTGACTGACAGGTTTCATGTCTTTAGCAACTAGAGTGTTTATTTTTATGAAGTTAAACAGTTTTTTTGAAAGTAACGAGGTTTTGATTTGAACTTTAAATTAGATTTAATCTAAGAAGTTCAAAAATATTGAATACGATTTTTGCAACTCATAGAAAATCAGAATCTTTGTCATTATCACAATTACAAAAATTCTCTCTCTAGTTAGAATGAATTTATACATAAACCCCCAAATTTAAAATTTATAAAAGGTTTATTAACAAAATTTCCATATTTATAATTTCAACCATTTATTATGAATAAGACCTAAAGTGTGTGAATTTAACATTCAAAGTTATTACCAAAACATTTTAATTTTGAGTCTGAATTTGTTCAGAAATATTATAAAATTAAACCAGTATTTTTTCTTTTTTTTTTTTGTGTCTTTGGTATATTTTTGTAAATTTTAGCTCAAAAATAAATTTATTCGAGTATTCGATTATTCGACAATTATTGATCGAATAATTTTTTATTCTACATTGAAAACTTTTATTCTTTCATATAAAAACATTGTTTTTATTCGATTATTCGAATAATTTTTATTCGAATCCTAATTCTTATATTGAATTAAAATCAATGAAGGGCAATTTATTCTTCCATTTATCTAAATTTGTTTATAGGCAATTACCAGCAATTACCAGTTTTAAATAACAATTTAAATTTAAATTCTCAATCACCTACACGCAGAGAAAAAATATAATTGGGCATGGATACTGTAACCATTTAAATAGTGTTACAAGATTTTTAACTATATTATAGTCACAGTAACCACAAACATATATTTGTTTACTGTAACCATATATATGGTTGCTACAATCATGTGAATCGTAAATTAACCATATTATGGTTACCACAATCATGTAAATGGTAACTGTGACCATAATATAGTTAAAAAACTTGTAACAATATTGAAATGGTTACAGTAACCATGCCCAACTATATTTTTTCTCTGCGTGTAGATTGTACAGTTCATTCAAAATCAGGCAGCATACATGTGTATGAGAACTTTCTGTATAAAAAGGAGACAGTATGGTTTTAGAAACAAGAACATATTGAAATCGATAAATTCAAATTGATGGTTAGTTTACTTTCAGTTTATTAACCTTAGTGGATCATTTTGGTCCAAGTGCGTTTAAAGGTTAATTTCAATTATTTCTGTGTTATTATAAATATCGGACTTCAGAATATATTTTTCTTTAATTGCATAAAAGCTACAGAAAAATATAAAATATTTCACCATGAGAAATCCTAAATATTGTAAACATTGACCTTTGACCTACACGGTTAAATTAACCCTTTAACCGTGTAGGTCAAAGGTCAATGTTTGCCCGATTTTAATAAAACTATCGGAATATATTTTCTATTATCTGTACTATAATATACTGAAAAGATTTTATGTCAAATCTCTTTACTGATATCTATCAGTAAAGAGATTTAACTCATTCAACAAACTGTTGCAAAATACAGCTTTTTCCCAAAATGCGCAACATTAAAATCGTGAGTACGTCTAGACTATGAGATATATTGATCTAATTTGTTCTTATTTTTATTTCCTGATATATCCAAAAGAAATCCTAAAGAGATATCTTAAAAATTTTAGAATTTGTTTAACAAAATGTTCAAAAAATGTATTCAGTTTTGAAAATGCCGTAAAGAATAAAAGACATACCTAATAATATAAAAAATGAAGACAAAAACTCACATTCGAGTACATAATTACAGATATATTTAAAATAAAAACATGGTTTTATTACAATACTAGTTGACCGCCCCGGCTTCGCCCGGTAGCTATTTACTAATGTTAGTTCTTCAAGTTTCTCCAACCCCCATACACCTGCCTGTTCTTATTTATTTGCAAATAAAATATCTAAATTTGTACTGCACACTTTAGGGGGCTTTTTTTATTACAGTTGACTGGACTCCAAAAAAAATTTCCGAATTTTACCCGGAATTTTTGAATTTTTTTCTTTACAAACCATCTTCTGAAAATTTCGAATTGAATAAAAAAAAATCAGCCAAATCGCTCCAGCCGTTCTCAAGTGATGCCATTACATACATGGACCATTTCATTTTTATGTAAGATAATATTTCCAAAAAATATGTTAATGATCCGGGGTATTTGAAATGACTCTAACATTTTTTAACTTATTTATTTCGTTTATATCTCGTAGGAACAATAATTTCATATACATTGTGATTATATTACATTCAAATACATAAAGAATTATTTAATGGCAAATTTTTTTGCAAAAACTGAAAAAAATATTTTTTTTTTATTTTCTTTATATTTATAAAAATCTTATTTACAAAATTATTTACAATTAGTGAAAACAGAAATAAAACATTTTTGTTGAACTAGAATTTCCATATAATACATGACAGAAAATATATATGCAGCGATTTTATTCCACATACGAGAAGTGCGGGAATAGATCAACAGATCACTGTAATGACATGTACGATCCACTGACAATCGATCAAAAATTGATAAGCATTTCTGGAAGGACACATACATACAGTGTAATACAACTCAATTTCTCCTATACACCGACTAAAAGGTCCAAAATGGGCTTTCATTTTCGGTTCGCGATAAAGTTTTTTTGCATTCTAAAAATTCAATGGTTAAAGAATATATTGTTACGAAATTGTACTTGAATTCAAATATAACGATTTTAACGGCTGATTTAAAGTTGCATAATGCTATTTGAAAGCAGTGCCTCTCAAACTGTAACATATCTGTGGGCATTATTAACATTAAATAAAAGCTTTGAGTTGATCATTGATCGTGTAAGTATGGCAACACTGAATGTTTGCTGCGACTCGTATATTCGAATTCGAATATACGAGCTTTGACAGTTAAAGAACATTGTAGAAAGTTCACCAGAGATGGCTTTGGCAGTTAAAGAACAATCTAGAGTGCAATAAATAGTGGCAGAGGTTGCAGTCGTTAGTCAGTTTATCAGAGACGCTATTAGAATAAACATCAACTGAGTGCCTTAAAGTGTGATGTATTTTCAAGTGAATTCGTGTAAATTATAAAGTTTGTCTGTATTTCTGCGAATTTATAAACGTGTATAAAAAAACACTGAGTGACTATTTAATTATGTTGTTGTACATTTTAAATAAATAAAGAGTTGTTACAATTTTCAAACTTTTATTTGCAATCAAAAGTATCCGGTTTATTTAAAGGAAATAACCCACGTTTTGAAAAGGTTAAAACGTAACAATATATTCTTATTATTAACATATACATATGTTAACGAACTCTTTTTAATAATGGCTATTTACACCACCAATATTCATAGAGTTAGTTTCGAAGAAGATAATACAGTTTTTCAGATCTGTAAAATCATTTTTGAAAATGTTTTTTTTATATTTGAGGGTCACGAATGATTTTGAAACGAAAAATTATTGACATCGCATAAAAAGGTATGGAAAACACTGATCTAGATCGATGGTGTATAAAGAATTTTGATTGCAAAAATACGATCTCAGATGTGAACTCAGATAGTGTAAAACTAGCTTTCCATAAACTTTTCCACTCATTACACTATGCCGCAGGAGTTAGTATTTGTCCGCTTCAAACTCCTTTATAGGCCCAGCTAATCTGAATCGCTGTGAATTTCAAAGTCTAAATTGATCTTAAATCATTCGTATTTTTTTAATCCCAGTTAAGCTTCAATCGTATATCTAGTTTAACTTTATCGTTGATATTTTTCTTGTTTCAGTTAAGCTTTAACGATTAACGATTTCAAAGTTACAGTTAAGTTTTGTAATTGTAAGACTTTATATCGTCCCAGTTTAACTTCAATTGTTATACTACATATAGTCCGCGTTAAGATTTAATCATTGGATTTTTCTTTCCATAAGAGTTGCTCATCATTTGATCCAGAAAATGATTAATTAAATGGTATTTAAACATTCAGACAATTCCATTCCATCAATTTCATAATATTCCACTCATGAGAACTCAGATATCAACATTTCAGATCTTTATAACAGTGACGGTAAATGTCATATATTTTGGAAATTTGATCATTTAGAGCCAATCTACTACCAGCCCAACAAATTACTTACCGACGGAAAATAGTCTTTTGCGGGAGATGCGTGAGTTATCTTTTTGAAAAGATAAAATTTATTAATTAGCCGCTTTGGTGAGAGTAATGAGGTAGATCAGAATATTTCCTAGATGTTTAATGGAATCAAATATTCTGCAATTTTCGTCGGTAATAACTTATCTTAGGGATCACATTATATGAGTAGTTTTCAAGCTCGCACGGCTCATGATATGGAACATTAACTGTGGTTTAAGCTATCCACAGTTATCTCATGACCATCTTAGAATGTTTTTATGTGATCATCAGTTTTAATACTCACACTCAACTCTGTATTTCACATGCAATAAATCATCTTTATTTATAGTTGGAAAAGATCATTAAAGTTCCTCAACATTCATGTATGTTTCCATGAAAATATTTAATGAAAATTTCGAGTTATAAGAAATCTATGGCCCTCATTTTATAAAACGAAAGGTAACAATATTTGTTAACTGCATACAAAAGCCCTTAACGAACTTCAAATTGAATTATAAATACTTTCTTTTTAGACCTTCTTTTAAGCTTCCCATAATAAACACTTGGTGTAAATTTATGAGCACAAAAATTATTTTTGAAAACTATTTAGTATAACTAAAACATATTGTATGCAAATCTAAAATTTATTTGGTAAAGTTATTTATGAAAACAAAAAAAAAAACTTAATTGAAAAGTAATGTCTGTCATGGCAAGTATACCAAAATGAAGAGAAACAAATATATAAAACTTAAAACAGAAAACTTTCGAAATTAAAATTCCACATAAAAATGAAATTAAACCTTTCTTAAAAAGCAAACACACCCACATAAGCTCACATACATATGAACACGTATATAGTATATACAATATACGAGGGTAAATTTAAAAAGAAACATTGAAGAAATCGAAGACGAATTTATAGAACAACAGAGTCAAAAGCAAGCAAGTTCCTAGTTCCGTTTAAAGTTCGATTACTTCCCAGATCTTTATATAGTCCTTTTTTCGATCGCCGCATTTCTTAAATCAGTGCAGTTTATATTTAATTATAGTTCTTAAGTTCTTTCACAGATTGTTTTTATAGTTCCAGGTTAAGTTTAAGTTTCCAGATTAAGTTTAAGTTAAGTTTCCAGGTTAAGTTTAGTCCCAATTTAGCATTGATCGTAGTTATTTATGGGGCCAGTTAAACTTTGATATTGTCCAATCTTCAATTGTAGTTCTTTATAAAGTCCCAGTTTAGCATCAATCGTAGTTCTTTATAGTCCAAGTGAAGATAGATTGTTTATATTTTTAATTGCTCAGTGATGCTTAAATCAATAAGCTTCAATCGTAGTTCTAGTTGACATTTTTACTATTCCGGTTAAACTTCGTTGTTAATCATTAAACATTAAATTAATTTAGATTCAATCGTTGGTTCTTTCATAGTCCCAGTTAAGCATTAATTCCAGTTCTTTATTTCATTCCAGTTAAGCTTGAGTCAGTTTATGGTATCTGCTAAGCATCAGTAATTGCTGTTTTCTTAGTCCCAGTTAAGCGTCAATCATTGTCATTTTCTTAGTTCCAGTTAAGTTGCATCCATAGGCCGAGTTAAACTTCAATCTTTACTGTTTTTATAGTCGCAATTTACTTCAATCAAAGATAAAGTTCAAAAATTAGTACCAATCAGATTTTCTAAATACTGCCAGTTAAGCTGCATAGTTGTAGTTCAGTTTTAATCCCTTGTTCCCAGTTAAGCTTCAATAATAGTTGTTTATAGCCTCGGTTAAGCTTCAATCGTTATTATTTTCCAAGTCTCAGCTAAGCTTCAATCATTTGTCTTTTCATTATCACTTCAATCTTCACATTTTTTTAACCGCGAAGTGTTTTGCTTGTCTGCAGATTCACCCAGAGTCTCTGGCGGGAATCGAACTCGCAACCCTCATATTGATAGTCCAGCACACTACCGTCTAATCTAGCTTTAATCCGAGCTCTTTATATCATTCTAGTTAAGTTTCTTCTATCTTCAATATAGTAGTGGCTTCAATCGTAGTTCTTAAATTAGTACTGGATATGTTTCAAGTTCTTTAATTAGTTCCAGTTTACTATTAATAGAAGTTCTTTAATTACTGACAGCTGAACTTCAATTGTTGATATTATGAAAGTCTCTGTTAACTATTGGCCTTTCCTTAATCCATGTTATGCTTCAGTCATTATTCATTTTTTAGTCCCAGTTGGGCTTCAGTCGCTACTCTTTGTATAGTGAAATTTCAGGTTCAATCGAAGTTATTTTTATCAACAAAGTTAAACTTGAATCATTGGTATTTCCTTAATCCAAGTTAAGCTTCATCAATAGCTTTTTTCTCTGTTAAATAATGAACTTTTCTTGGTCCATGTTAAGCTTCAATCATTGCTTATTTCTTAGTCATAGTTGGTCCTAGCTTCAATCGAAGTTATTTTGATTCACCCAGTAAAGCTTCAATAATTGTTCTATCTAAGTCCCAGATTCAGTCGTTACACTAGTTAAGTTTATTTTCACATTCCCGGTTTGACTTACTAGATAAGTTTCAATCAAAGATATTTCTATAGTCCAAATTAATAGTTCCAATTTTATATGAATCTAAATCATTTGAAACCTTAGATCGTTGTTCTTTTGATAGTGCCAGTTCAATCTCAAGTTGAGCCTCATTTCAGAATCCAAAATCCGATATTTTTAAAATTGTGTTTCTTGGTGTAGATCTACCTCAAATGAGATGATAGGTAAGGCGAAGCGAAGAACTGATCACCGTTTAGAAGCCACAAAAGATCTCTATCGATACAAAAGGGGTTCTTATACACCGAATCTTCCATTTCAGAATTCAAAATTCGATAAACAGTCTTAAAATTGTGTTTCTTCGTGTAGATCTTCCTCAAATGAGATGATAGGTAAGGCGAAGCGAAGAACTTATCAACGTTTAGAAGCCACAAAAGATCTCTATCGATACATAAGGGGGTCTTATACACCGAATCTTCCATTTCAGAATCCAAAGTGCGATAAACAGTCTTAAAATTGTGTTTCTTCGTGCAGGTCTTCCTCAAACGAAATGAAGTAAAGAACTTATCAACGTTTAGAAGCCATAAAAGATCTCTAGCTTTACAAATGGGTTTATCATACACCGAATTCCTTACAAACAGCTCCTAATTTCAAATTAAGTATTATTTCCTATTTTCAAACCTAATGAAATGTCTCGTTGGAAAAAGATGTTGTTTCAAGGAAAAGGTTTCCAGAAATTTTGAAATTTAAAAAACCTAAAGGAAACTTTCTAACAAAATAATAATAAATTAACCCAAAATAATGTAAAATCCTATTAACTTTTATCAAAAACCTTCTTAATCTGCCCTCCTACAAGATTTATTTTGAAATGAATTTACCCTATACGAGTGTCTGAATGAGGAGGACGTGTACATTAAATAAAGGTTCCAGCTAAGGAATAATAACTACATATAACTCCCACGCTCCCCAAAATCCCCCCTCCCCACACAAAAACAAAACGGCAGCAGCAAAAACAACAAAATGAGACGCCCAAATTAAATCATGGATTATGTACCTGTAAAACACACACACACAAACAACGACTTTATATACAATGGATGGAGTCATCATCATCTCACTCTCCCATACACATAAAGAAAAATTCAACTACGATTGGTAATTGAAATTTCGGTCACATACCAATACACGAAAAAAAAACAAACTGAGAACAACAACAACAAAAGATAAATAAAAACAAATATGTACACAAACAACACATACTCCCAAATTCGTATTCCCCTTTTTTCCATTTATAACGGTTTAGACAACCATTAGACAAAGACAGCTGTATGCAATGAAAGTGAGCGCTGGCTATAAAATTCCCAAATGTAGAAAAAAGACATCGACTAATTGAGAGAGCGTGACTGTGTGTGCGTGTGTATGGCAGCAAGCAGAGCACAAGAGTATGTGTCTTTTGTATATACAAAAGCTACAACTACAAAGCTACATTAGGCATACAAAATATCAACAACAAACATGCAGATACGGGCGTGGTAAGATAGAGAGAGACAGCAAGAGTGCATAATACAGCTATATAAGTTTGAGTAGCTGTGTTTATTTATATGAATGAATGAATGTGTGTGTGTTATAATACGAGTAGTGCAATGAAACTTGTTTCACCATTATTTTCTTCAAAAACACACAGATATTACATTGTACAAACATAGATACAAATACCAACAGCCAGCCATTCGCACGTACATTTTAAATTACCGAAGTTTTTTTCATTTTTTCTTTTGTATTTTCCTCCTTATATTTTTCGTTTGTTTTTTTTTGTCTACTTCATCAGCAGCAGCAACAATGAGGAAGCAAATACCGAAAAGCAACAGTCTGAGAGTAATTTCCAAAAAGTTTTTTTTGGTTTTCTGTTTTTTACTATTCAAACAGACAGACATACACACGATTACAACTCTGAACGAGCATATCCTGTTGTACATACATCCATATACACAAACTGTGAGAATATTTCTGTTCTGTTTTTTGAGGACCCCCAACCAAACATTCCCTTAACAACAAGTACGTACCACTCATTATGTATGCGTGCTACGTCGATTCCGATTCGTGCGAATTGTTCCATATTATTGTTTTTGCTATTTTGTGTGCCTTTAAGCTAGACAGACGACAGTTGGAAACAAAAACAATAGCAAAAGGAACACACAAAAAATCGACTTTTAACAGTCACGTCCCGCCCATTTGCGTACGCAACAATATATTATAAATGGTTGCTGGAGAGAGCGAAACTGAGCGAATTTCTTTCTTAGTGAGCAAAGTGTGTGGTAATAATTTGAGTGCAAAAATGATATATGGGGCAAAATTTTACCCATTTTATTCATGCTTGAGTTGGTGTAGTAGTCTTCGTTTGAAAGGTCTTGTAAAAATGTTTGTTTAGATTTGATAGAAAGTAAATTTGTTATTTGTTAGAAAAGTTGAAGAGATAGTAACTTCTAAAGCGTTATATGTAATTATAATTTCTGAATTGTTATCAAAAATATCCCGGCTGTTGCAAATTATATTTTCTAATAAACTTTGGTATAATGATTACAAATCTGTAACAAAAGATTATCTTGTGAACCATTTTTTAGGTTTCAAGGATTTTTTATATTTGGACTTGTAATCAATTCTTTATCATTCCGTAAAGTTTTTAGAACTATGTATACAATACATCTGTACAAAATCTGACCTTTCATTTGAATATAATCATGTGATGTTTTGTTGGTAAATAAACCGAAGGAAATTACTTAAAATCAAGGATTGGCACTCTTGCCACCAGGGGCACAACATGTTCTGTTATTTACCGGTAACTAGCACAAATGTCAAGGAAGTTCATAAAAATTATCAAAAAAGATCCAAAAATCGTAATCAATTGCTGGTCAGATTACAATAGAAAGGCATTAATAATATAATAGTAATCCATGTTGTCTTTATTGCAACCACTGCAAAGTTTTCATAAAAATTCACCATTGAAAGGAATTGGAAAATTTTTTCAGAAAATACAATGTTTCACAGATTTTTTTATTTTTGTCGTCAAATTGATTAATTCCTACTCAGAAAACTGAAGAGGAATGTAGTATTTATGAAAATACTAAAATGTTTACTACTTTTTAAATATTGGTTCCATGACTTAAAAATGTGATTTTTTTTAATTTTTTAGCTTTTTAGTATTGGCCATTGCTAGCTATGAACTTTTCCCGTCTTTCTGGCAACATATGAATTTCGAGCCAAAGGAACTGCTCAAATTTTGAGGCCATGAACGAATATCATATACTCTGTTCCCAAAGAGAAGCTTATCCCAGAGCGTTCTGCTTCCCAACCGCTTCATTCTAAATACTTTTTACCAGGTATTGCAACATGTTCCACTGGGAATTAAAGGATTAAATATATGTACATATATTGCAACATGTGGCCGAGTGCTGTCATGATGGAATATTACAGTTTCATGTCTGGCGGATATTATGGGCGTTTTTCAGCTAATGTTCGGTACAGGTTCCCTGTGATGGTCAGTTCAGTAACTCATAATAGAGCATTAACTCGGCTGGTTATTGCATTTTCCATCGCAAGTAATGATTCGGTGCAAAAATGATTTTCTTTTATAGCGCTTAAGCCTCATTTCGGTCATACAAGATCGTTGTTCAAGATCTCTCGGCTCGAAAACTTTTTGAAATTGCTGATTGAATAGTTTCCAATGATTTTGCAAGCTGTTGTTGAGTTTTACAACAATCTTTATGGAGTAATGCCTCCAATTTTTGGTCTTCAAACTTTTTTGGCTGGTCTGGGAGATCATTGAAATTAAGGCAATATAAAAATAATGCTAATGTAGTAATAGATCCAACCGATATAGACAGCAAATCCAAGTAAGCTTTCATGTTTACTGATCGCCCAATGACACGTTGACACTGACATCAGCCAAGTTTCCTTTTTACTTGACGGAGTTTTGTTTAATCTAAGCTTGTATCTTAATTTTGAACAGAAGACTGTTTAAATGGTATCGTTTTTCTGGATGGATTTCGAATATCGGCTGGTTTGTTTAGATATTTCAGAAATCTTTATCTTAACAAATAAAGAACCGAACATTTATAAAGGAGGTGAAAAACTGATTATTTCTCTCCACGGTCCAGGTATCTGCGGCAAAAACTGTTGCCGCTGCTGTCCAAGTCATCTTGCATGCTTACCGATCGCCCAATAAGCCGATAACATTGATCTTATTTTCTTCTGCCTTCACACTATAATGTCAGATAGACATACAGTCTGTAGAATTCGCAGTATAGGATTTAAGTGACATAGGTGCCGTCGCGCTATCAACAAAAATGACAGAGCTCCCACGAATGTTTGCGTAAAACTTTACATGTGTCTCTGATCACCATTTTCTGAAAGACGCATTTATCAAGTTTGGTCGATAGAGGTTAGATTTGTATTCCATTGCGATGAGTGACTTTTAGAACTTGATATGTTTGTAGTTCTGTATTTGTTTCGGCTCTGGAAACAAACGATTCACTACTTTCAGTTTATCCTGCTGCCTTTCTGACAGAAAATTTTAGCGCTCTCCTAAAGTCCAGTATTAATGTTGCTATTCCAAAAACGGCATCTATGTTTGTTCTGGTCCATTTGTTAAATTCTGTGCAGTGAGTTGTCAAACCTCAGTTGTCCTCTATTACGTTTGCGGTGTAATTTTTGCTATTGTATATCAAGTATAACTTTTCACAGAGACTGGTCAATTCGGGAACAATATTTTTTCGAAAGACATGTAGAACATCGATCTCCTTGGAATTGCATAAATTAAGAAAGCTCACGTTTTTTAGCGTCACTCTGTGGTTAAAATACATACATACATAAGAAGACAAAGATCGCCCAGGCCAGCCAAAAAAGCTTGAAAACCAAGAATTGGAGGCATTACTCCATGAAGATTGTTGTCAAACTCAACAAAAACAGGATTTATCCAAAAGCAGGGAAATTGGGTACCAAAATCATTTTTGCGTATCATTACTTGCCATGAAAAATGGATCGTACGTGAAGCCCTGCCAACCAGCCAAATCGAAGGTGATGCTCTGGATTTGGTGGGACTAAAAGAGTGCTATCTATTATGAGGTGCTGAAATCTGGCCATAACAGTGTACCTGTATCGAAAACAACTGATTCTAGCAATGGCCAATACTTTTAATAAATTTATATTGTACAAATGTTTGTATTTTTAAGTCATGCATCCAATAAATTATTTTTAAAGAACTATTGAATTATTTAGAAATTTGTAGATGATTAGTTTTTCACAAGATAGCTGGATTTCAAATTCAAGCAATAAAATCTGTTATTCCATAGCGATTTTTTACATATTAAGACAATTATGAATAAAAATTCCTTTTTTCCCTTTTCCCATTTTTCCTATTCCCTATAGAAACTCCCGGGGAACAAACTCCAGGGTAATTTTTTATTCATAATTGGGCTGAATATGTAGAAGTAAGAGTGTTATATTCGGCTGTGCCGAATCTTGTGTACCCACCATCAATATGAGACAATAAAATATTTTTTTGATATAGGCGTTATATGGAGGGGTAGGGTAAATTATGGACCAATCGTCACAAAAGTTGGATCGAAAGAAAGATTTAGGTTCATATGAAACTTATTTATGTCCAATGCTATCACGATATTAATTATTATAAAACAATTATGAATGTTCAAGTAATTTTCTGAGGGGGCCTTGTATGGGGACTATATAATTTCAGAGTATGTACTTAAAAATGTTATCAGGATTACCGCATGATCAAACAGTATTCCGAGGACCGAAATTGATAATTTTCAATATAAAACCTTATTAACCAAGAGTATTTGTGGAAAATTTCAGCCAACTAGCTACTTTCGATTGGGCCCTATCGTGTTTTCAACAGAAAGATATAGATAGATCGTTTTAGAATCTTAAGAGAACCCAGGATTTATATACTTTTTGGTTCTGCAGCCAATATTTCGATAAGTTACAAACGGAATGACAAAATCAATATACCCCCCATCTGTTTTCATGGAGGGTATAAAATATATTTGGGTAGATTCAATAAAGAAGCAATATTCGGGTGTTCATTACCGGTCACCTAAATATATTTTTATTTTTTTGTTGAAAAAAATTTATGAAAACAAATGTGTGGTAAAAAAAAATTAAGAAAATATATCGATGGCTTAATATATAAAAGGCGTAACTATTTTTTTTTTTTTTTTTTGAAAAATATCAATTAAAAAAAGGTTATATTAAATAGCTTCATTAAAATAAAAATAATTTTAAATGGGAAATAAAATGTGATGTCTTTTCTTATTAAAAATTCCATTAAACCTTTTTTTGTGTCTAAAATTTTATGGATTTTATTAAGTTTTTTCCTTCTAGTGTAAAGTAACAAAAAATCGAGTTACGCCTTTTTTATATTAAGCCATCGATATATAAAATTAGAAAAATGCAAAATATGCTATAAAAAGTCAAAATATGCTGTTAAAAATAATAATAAAAAAATATGTTCTAATGGCAAAATATGCTAAATTATGCACTAAAGAATCGAACCAAGAAAAGGATGAATACCATATGCACGTGGGCGTAAAGAAAAAAAAATAATTTTTTTTGCATGACTCCATTTCCCTGCTTTTAACATTTATTCAATCAGTAACTATTTACTAACATTCAATACCACCAACTGTTCTTAAAATTCAAATACAACCTTGAAATACATTTTACGCATACAAACTGTCCTAACTAACATTATTTGAAAACCTACAATATAACTCTAGGTCAGTTTTAAAATTACCAATACGACTGACTATCTATTTATTATTATTTTTAGACACAACTCGTATAATTTTTCCTAAATTTACGTGTTAAATAAAATAAAGAATATTCAATTATTTTTCCAAACACGCATTTATGCTGTGAAAATGTCCCTAAAATGTAGTTTAGTGCCATATTTGGGGCCCTTTTTTTACAAGCGATTACAATAGAAACGACGACTTAAACATACGAACAGAAAAATTCTCTGAGTATAAAGTAAATAGAAGAAAAAACGACGAAAAAATAGAGTAAATTATTTTGTGGGTCTTCGTTTGTAAATAAGAAAACAGCTAAGAGTGTGTTGGTTGGTAATATGGTGAGTAGCAGAGTAGTGACTTTTTGTATACACTCACGTCTAAAGAGTAATGTGCGAGCGTGAGACTGCTTAAAATGCTACTGGTGCGACAAGTACATGACCAAATGCCAAGTCAGGTGCAGGCACACATACACTCTCACGTTTATAACTGTGGGGATAGATATATGGATATGAAATGGGTAAGAAAAGAATCCTGACAAAAACAACATTATTAGTTCTGTTGTTGTTGTTGTTGTTATTGTTTTTACTTATGTACTCGTACCACTCAAAATTGTGTAAGAGAGTGTGTGTGCCTGTGTAGATTTTGTAGTGAGTTAAAAAGAAGTTGCACGTTCGTTGGTCGTTTACTCCTGCTACAGCCTATTGTGAGATTTTTGTTCATGTTCATGTTGTTGTTGTTTTTCCGTTTATTTTACTATTTTTTGTTTTTTTGTCGTTTCTGTAACTGTTCGTGTTGTGCATGCCGAGTCAACAATGTCACCCCAAAAAATTGTGCGTGAGTGAGTGCGAGTTAAGGTTTGTGTGCGAGTGTGTGTGTGTTAACTGTTAAGATTATTTCGTGTTTGTGTGAAACGTTTGTCGTACGTATACGCTGTGTATGTCAGTTCTGTTTACTACTGCCAGCAACAACTACACAACATGTGTATGTGATTGTTGTTTTTATTATTATTATTGTGTATTTTTTGAGACATCTTCAATTCCACTTTGGTTTTTGTTTTGTTTGTGACGTGAACGTGGGCTTCTCGAATTATTCTGCACGTACTCGTTGCCAACAACGGACGTACGCTTGTACTACGCTTAGCATCTTAACAAACCGAAATAAAATAACAACAAAAAAATTAAAAAAAAAAAAAACAGTAACAACATCAAACGCTCTACACACAAACCAAGGAAGAAGATTCGTGTTGAATTTTTATAATTTTTTGTTCAGTTTTGGAGCAACATAATTGCCGCCCCCTGCTCCATTATAACAATTGGCTTTGTGTGTGTGTTGATGGTGTTGCAGTGTGCGAGCGTGTGAATGAGTGAGAGCTTTTATACATACAACTGCATCAATAGTGTAATTGTGTCTGTTTCCTCGTCATCATCATCATCGTCGTCGTCTTCTTCGTCAACATCAATCGGATGCTGGACTTTAGTTCAATAACGTCTATTACGTGCCAAAACCATTTAAATTTAATTTTTTTTTTCGTATTGTATACGTAACGTAACGTAAACGCGTTTAACGTGAGGAGGCTGTTTTAGCCCGTTCGTGTGTGTGTCATAAAGTCTGTCCAACTGTCTGCATGATGATGATTATTTTGTATGTACGTTGGTTGGTTTTGAAAACTGGACGCGTGTGAACTTTTTCGTGCAATATTTTTATATATAGTTTTTTTTTTTTGGTTTTGTGGCTAATTCTAAACGTAACACGTTCGATTGGCAGCAGTGTAATTTGAATTTTGATAAGTTTAATCGAGGTTTTTGCCACTAACCTTCAAACGTGAACACCCTCCTAAAACAAACAAAAAAATTTTCCAAATATAAATAAAACAAAACAAAGGATAAGCCAAACAAAAAACAAAAAAATTTTGAAATTGAAATTTTTGCGTGAGTGTAAACCACCATAAAGAGTTATTGTCCTCCAAAATAATGCCAACAACAAAACATAAGTGAAAATCAAAATAAAACAACAAGTGAAAGTTCCTTTAAAAGTTAAATGACCCTTAGAAAAAAAATATACAAAAATCATTAAAGGTCTTTAACAAAAAAATAAATAAAATGAAAATTTGTTTAAAAAAATAAAAAACAAAACTTTAACAAAATTCTTTTGAAAATACCTCAACATTTTTTAATAACTAACTACAACCAGCTTTATTATTTTATAAAATAAATAAATATAAAAAAAACACAACAAAATGTTACCCTATCAAGCTGTGGCCATGGATTATGCGGGCTATCAACGCCAACCCACTCCCGGTCATCCCGGCAGCCATATGAGCCCTATGGGCTCTTTGGGCATGGCGGGACCGGGTGCCTTTACACATTCGTGGTTGGTGCCAACACAAGATTTATGCGCTGTGCCTTATAACAAAATGCCAAATCAACATCACCAATCACAACATCAACAACAACCTATTGAACCAGGGTTAGTTAAACGTTTTTTTTTTTCATAGATTTTTTAAAACTTCAAATTGAATTTAAATTTTTAAGAGAAAAATAAGAAATTTTGAGTTTTCTTAAAACGATTTTAATGAACTATTACTATTAGGATTTAGAAACAGTTTTCAAATTTTGAAAGTTATGAAAAACATTTCAAAATTATTGGAAACATAGTGACTTTCTTACTAAAATTTTAAAATTGTTTTTCGTACGTGTTTGTGAATCAGAACTTTAAATACTAGTGATGTAAAGTGTTTTACAAATATAAAATTTCCCAAATCTTCTAAAATTATCTGTGAACACTTTATTCAATTGTCTTGAGTTGCTACATTTTTCTTAAATTGCTACATTTAATTAAACAAGAAATTTAACTTAATTTTTCTGCAAGTTATGTTAGTCTACCTTTTAGTACATAAGCAGAAAGAAAATTCTTCGAAAATAATTAATAATGAAATTAAAACTTTAATGAAAAGTACATCATCGATATTATAAATGAATTTTTCAAAAATATTTCAAATGTCAAAGTTTTTATACAAACTTTTTTTAAACAAAATTTTTAAGAAAATTCAAAATGTTTCAACCCCGAATAAAAAAATCCAAATAAAAAAATATTTTTTAAAAAAAACAATTTCGAAACAATTGACACGAAAAAAACAGTTTAACAATTAAAAATAATTGAATAAAATTTCCAATTTTTCAAAACCAAATTAAATTTTTTCACGTTATTTAAAATTTTTTCAAATTTGAAACAATATTTTGAAGAAAATCCAAACTGAATCAAAACGGCTCAAAAACGTTCAGATTTTTCTTAATTTAGAGAGTGAAGCGATTTATACAAAACATAACAATAATGTCACGTCTTATCCCATTTGGAACCAACAGGGAGAAACAAATCAAGTTTACAGCAACAAAGTTTTGTAACACTATTCACTAATTTTGAAAATCTTTGTTCCTCCTTCCTTTAGCATTGTGTATCAAAACTTTTGGATTAAATCGAAAAACATATTTATATTGTTTAAAAAAGCGACGGCAAAACTAATTAATATAAAAAATTTTGAATAAACTGATAACTAGCCCAATTTTAAAGAATGCTTTGAGAATGAGAATAAATTTTCTTAAACGCTACTAGTTTTATCTGCATTCTTTGTGAACTTTGAGGTTACTGGCGAAAAAAAAATCCATTTAACTTCTTAGCGAAACAATAACTTCCAGAGAAGCAAAAATAACTACACAGAGAAAACAGATTCTACCTTACTAACCGAATTTTACTGTTGTGGCTACAAAATTTTGGAAGGGGTAACAAAAGTTTGGTTGCTTCATCCGAAATTCTGACTTTCTGTTGATAGAACCGAAAAGTTATATATGTGCAACCGAATCATTCGATTGGCTACAAATTTGGTTGCTATTACGAATCTGTTTTCTCTGTGTTCAATTAACTTATGCAGTTGTAATGAAACATTTTTAGAATCATCACAACTGTATTAATCCATGGGAGTTTTTTAAGTTCGTTGATTTTTTTAAGTTCCTTTTCATTGATTCAGAAGTTGTTCTCGTTATGTAATGAAAGAATGATTCCATTGAATTTTATTGATTAACTTATGCTGAAATAGCAACCAATACAGAGAATGATTGGATCTTTTTATCCTCTTTTTAATTTATATTCATGGAATCGGTCGTTGTATCGAAAGAATCACTTCTTTTGCAAAATTATAATATTTTTTAGATTATTTCGTTACAATTTAATTTTGCATTTAAACCTGATAAAGTATATGTTTTGCTTAGAATTACTTTTTAATACAAATTCAATGAACCGTAAAATATTTACATACTTTCTCCACGATTGAAGTATTGGATATGTTGTTATCTAAAAGGATATTTTTTTATTTAAGATTTTACAACCTATTTTTGGAAAAGTAATATAATATATTTTATTGTTTTCTTTCAAAACACCATTCGACAATTGGACACCATTCTTAAAATTTTAAAGTTTAGGAGGGATTTGTTTTCATAAATTTAAAGTGATTCATGTTTATCATTTGAATTAAATAAATATTCTTTGTTTGAAATTTATAATTTAAATATGAAAACATAGAGACGAGATAAATAAAAATACCACAAATCATATGTCTGATACAACAACAAAATACATTCCCTAACATGTATTTTGTTGTAGCGAGAGTTAGGTTTTCGATAATAACGTCTCGTCTCTATGTTACACTATGTAGAAAAACTTACCAGTTATATTCTAGAGCAGCAACATTTTGATATAAAAAGCCTGTAAAGAGAATAAATAAATTTATTAAAAATATTGTGTGGAAAAATTAGAGGAAATGAATGTGGAGCAGAAATTATAATATTTTTCAATATTCTAGAGCACTACGTCTCTTTCAAAATTCATATAACACTTAAATATTTCGATAACAAAAATGCAATCCCACTTCAACACACGAAATATAAAAACACAAGGACTGTACGATAATGATCGGCATAAAAACAACATGGAAATATAGATAATAATAACGCTTTAATTATTTGTTGTAATATGACTAGCTATTGCTTTACTGGCAAATTACCGATCATATTTGTCCCCTGGTGGCTATAAGTGACGACCACTGTTTTCAGTGGTGCTGAAAGTAGAATACGCGTAGCATTTATATTGCAACAGGAATTTTTGTTATATTTAATACTGAGTTGATGATCTATTATTTTGAATTATTAAAAAAATACGGTTCAGCATTGATTCCACTAAATTTTGGAGAAAATTCCGACTAGTTTCCTCTCATTTTTGTTTAATTTGCAGTTTTAACTCTATTTGTATCTTTATGCTTTGAGTCTGGGCATTTTTTTATAAATAAAATAATTTAAAATTTCCACACCATAAGCAGAATCAATTTTTAAAGTTATCAAAGCTTTATAAAACAAAATGTACTTTAATAAATTTAAAAGTTGATTATGATTATGGCCTTAAATGTTTAACCTACACTCTTAAAAAGAAAAAATATAAAAAACTTGCAAAAATCAAAAGTCTCGAAGATCCTTTGGGAAATTCGATCCACAGAAAAAACTATATTTCTATTAAAATATTTATCACGTATTGAACTGGTTTCAATTATTTCATAATTGAATCAAATATTCATGTGCTCAAAAATAAAATTTTTTGATATTTTCTATTGAATTTTGAGTTTTGAATTTGATAATTTTGACAATTGAATATACAATTTTGGTTATTGGTTTAAATTTAAATACAAAAATTATTGAATAGATAATTTTCGTAATTGAAAGCACAAAAGATAACAAAAATGTGTTTTCAATTACGAAAATTATCTATTCAATAATTTTTGTATTTAAAATTCAACCAATACACTATAGTTCAAAGTATCACTTTTTCCGTGCGAAATTAATAACTATTAAAGTATTCTACTGTTTGATACTAAAATTGGACCATAGGTAGAAATACTTATATTTTCAACAAATTTAAGAAAAAATTAACCCTCTGTCGACCCATCAGGAGAAAAATAAAGTAAATTCATTGCTTTTGATCAGAAAAAAAATTATTTCATATTAGTTTTCAGTCAATTTAGTTGAATCAGTAATTCATTTTGTAAACACATTTGATTCAAAATATTAATTGAAGAATCAAATAAAACTTCGCACAGTGGTATATAAAAAAAAGAGGGAAATAAATCTGTAATTTCTAAGTCCTTAGTCCTTAGTTAGATTTTTATAAAATTTGACATGCGCAAAGAAGAAGTGTTGACGAGTTTAAATTTTGAATTTTGACCGCATGGGCCCATCATGGGTGCGACCAGGGGTCCCCATAGTAGGACACCTCGGGTATGTTCAATTTTTAAAACGATCCTGTTTCTTTGTCTGTGTTTTCTATCATCTGCTTCGAATGTATTAATAGCTTGTGTGCTGTGGATGTCATTGGTAACCTAAGATACAAATCTGAAAGCATATATCACCATTAAGCCATATAGTGTTTTCATTTCGAAAATTATCTTCCTTTCTTCTTCATTTTTGACATTTTACTTTTAAGTAATCGTAGACAAAATGGAGGACTTTTTCATCCAATAATTTCTTACAGCCCTTAGGAATAACAGGAGCACTAATTTTCTTCACAATATATTTAATAATAGCATCATACTTTGTGTCTTTTGGGCGTTATTTTAGCCAAATTTCAAAAAGTTAATTTTTTTATAGCACAGTAACCTAGAAAAAATTAAATTACTCAGAAAGCGCAAAAATGCGCAGTATGAAATAAAGTGAAATGAATTCACAACATTTCAGTATATTTACTTATTTTAATTTCAAGTTTAACAAACGTTAACATTTTTTTAAAAGCTTCTATAAAGTTAAAGTTTTGTAATCAAAACAAATTACTTTAAGGTTATGTTTAAAAATTGTAATTTTTAATATAAAGGGAAATAGTTTCCAAATATTTAGGAAAGCAAAATTAAGTACTTAGACGTCTCGTTGTTTTCCATTTTAAACATTATTTAAATTATTCACACACTTTCCACAATTAACGTTTAAAAGTTACAATATAATATTGATACTATTCAAAATTTTTTAAAAATGTATCGAAACTTTGACTTTGAAGGCATGCTGTCAAGCCGTATTTTGTATTTTACAAGAACCAATTGCGAATTTGTTTGCATTGGAGATTTAGTAACAGGTTGACAATAAAAAATAATGAATAATAACAACTTCGAAATTGGAATTTCGCACGGAAAAAGTGATAATTTGAACTATAGTGCAATAACGAAAATTGTATATTAAATTGTCAAAATTATCAAATTCAAAACTCAAAATTCAATAGAAATTATCAGAAAATTTTGTTTTTAAGCACATGAATATTTGATTCAATTATGAAATAATTGAAACCAGTTCAATATGTGACAAATATTTGAATTGAAATGGTTTAAGAAATAGTTTTTTCTGTGTCTATTATAGTCTTCATAACCCAATGGTTGCAATCAGGATATAATTTCTTATACTAAATAATTATTTTAATTAAATTGATTTCCAATTTTCCAACGTATGATAAATTTTAATAATAGAATTACACAAAAAATTAACATTATTAATGTGACACCTAAAATTTTTAATAATTCAAATAAATAGTTATTCATTTCTTACTATTACAATCCAAAAAATTAAAACCTTCAAAGGTAAACAACATTTCAATACAACTTATACAATGCATAGGTTCAATCCACCTTAATATTACGAACAATTAAAGCAATATTTCAATATTTCATTCCTTTCATTCCTTTCATTATCCCGTCCTACAGCTACAGATGATGAAAAGATGTCATACAAAATACTAGAGTTACAAATGACCATCTATCTAAATGTGCCACACAACTTGTGTAACTTTGAACAAAATTTCAAACTCAAAGATCTTTTTTTTCTGTAAGCAAACAATCAAACAAAATAAAGACTAATTGCAGGCAATTAATTTCGAAATACACAACAAACATCATCATTATTGTAAATGCAAGTGCTGAAAATATTTAAAGATTTCCAACATGTTCACACATTAATTATCAATTGTAAATGAAATTCTTTCTTTACATTTTAAATAATGAAAACTACATAGAATATCTATAACAAAATAAGTAAAACAAATTAATAAATGTTGCTTTTAGTTTAATAAAATGTAAAAACTGACTAAAGTTGTAGTAGGTAATAAAATCCATGCCGTTTTATTAACCAAAAAAAGATTTTTACAAAAAGATTTTTGTTTAAAACCACAAAAGATGTTGAGTCGCCGCTGCTGAACGTAAATTAAAACGTTTAAAAAATATAAAAACAAACAAACAAACATGCCTTAAATTTCGTCATAACTGAGACAAAATGCTACTTAAAAAATGCCCGTACTTAAAAATGCCTGGCTTTATTTAATTCTTCAGATGAATACGTTTGGATAAATGGATGTGGATGGATACATTATTTTCTGCTTTAAATGCGTATCTAGAAAACTTAAAGTTTAAGTTTTATTTGGATGTCGGCTTTTGTTCGTTTTTCTAAATAAGTTTGTTTAACACGAATTGTTTTGATATAAACCAGGTTTTTTGTTTGTGTTGGCTGCAACTTTTAGACCGAGATGCATATCATTTTGCCACATGTGTTTTTTGTTTAACTTCTTAAGAAAAGCCGGTATTTTAATAAAGCTCATAAGTTTTTTTTTGTTTCTTCTCTTCATTTTTTTATGAGTTTTAACTATTTTGTTGTTTGGTTTTTTTTCTGGCTTCATAAAGATTTGATCTAAACTTGAGCGTTAAGCATAAAAATATTTTTTGGTAATTAAATTTTATTTTAAATACTCTACTGATGATGACATATTTATACATATTCATAACGTACGTATGGCACGGGCCAAATCTGTTAAATGGAATGAAGACAACAAAAACCCACTTAAATTTTAAATTGTAATTGTAATTGTTTTACAAACCAACTTGTTTGCTTAATTGTAAGAAATTTCTTTACTAGATTTTATTTCGTTGTTATATTGATATTTAAAGCTTTCATTTGTAGGTTTAAGACTTTTCTGTTTAAAACTATTTAAAGATTTTGTTGGTTATTAATATAAATGTTTCTTTTATTATTTCTACTCGCATAAACTTTATTAACACAAATTGTTTAAAATTTATTTATTCTTGTGAATTGTTCTATATATTGCTTTGAATTCAGATAAACCATTATAATATTTTAACGGTAATTTAACAGATTTAGAGTATCATGGGTTAGCGATCCAAAATTTTAAACGAATTGGGACGATAAAGTGCTTCCCGAAAAAGTCATTGATTGGTGGGGATTTTAGGCTGGCGGCGTTATCGCTTCATATTTATGTGAGCGAGCCAATCACCTTCTTTTTTTTCTTGGAGCAGCACTCAGGAGATGACCCCTACTCATGCAAAGCATTGTGTTGGAACTTGGAAAATAGGTTATGGGAGGGAGGATAGAGGGAGTAGTGTTTGTGGACATTAGATTTGAATTTTCCTATATTAAAGTGACAGGAAAGACTTCAGGAGGAAGCTTATTCCACATACGGACAGTACGGCTAAAGAACGAATTTTCTCTGTAATGTGTTGTGCGATCCACTGTCCAGTCGACAACAAATTGATGAGCCCTTGCCGAAGAACGTATGTTGCGTAAAAAACTACGGGTTTCGGGAACAAATTCCCTAATTTCCGCAGAGCATATACCATTGTAGTATCGGTAGAACAGTGAAACACAACCCACATTGCGACGATGTTCCAGTGAGTCAATAGAGCTGGATACCCTAATGTCGCCGATAAGCATCTTCGCCCTCTCCTGTACGCGGTCGAGTAACTTCAAAATAGACTTCTAAGCACCGGCCCACACATGAGAGTTGTATTCCATTTTAGGTCGGATATAAGTGGTGTAAATAGTAAGGAGATCAGATGGAGTGAAGTATTTCTTACACCGTTTTAGAAAACCAAGGCACTTGAATGCTTCTTTCGACGCTCAAAAAATTTGTTTTGTCCAGCGGACATCGCACTGAAGACTCATGCCTAGAACATCAAGAGCTTCTGATTCCTTAATATTTACACAACCCATAAAAACAGATGGAGCAACATGATCTGTTGTGCGTTTGTGGGTTAACATACAACATTGAGTCTTGCGAGCATTAAAATCGACTCTATTCGCACAACCCCATTCAGAGATTGTCACAAGATCTTGGTTGAGCGTATCATTCATATTTTGCCTCATTGCCCCAATCTCCGATAGGCTTGGTCTATAATTGAATGCATATGAATGGCAAATGTTGCTGTCATCTGCCACTATGGTGGCCCTTAATAAACGAAAGTTGGATTTTTTCCATTCTCATCCCCTAGTTTGGTGAACATTAGTAAAAAAGTCATCCTGAAAAAATTTTAGATAAATCGGTTGGGGTTAAGACGTGCCGCAAGCCCTCTAAAGTTTTGAGATGCATTTATAAGGGGAAAAAATGCATTTCCTTTAGGTTTTGTAAAAATTTTGCGATTAAAAACTTACTTTTTGCAATTTAATATAAAATAATTGAAATGTGTACGTAATTGTCGTTCTAATGAGACATAAAAACCAGCAATTGGTCAAAAAATGTTAAAGTTATTAAAAAATCGCCAGGCCATTAACGTGTCCCAGGCAACTAGAACAAGAAATGTAGCAACAAAATTAACATATTTTGATAATTATTAAAATAAAAGCTCATATTTACTTAAAATATATCCATATTTACTTGTATATGAGTTTTTGTCTTCGTAGGATACCGTTAACCTATTCTTAGGTATGAACAAAAAAAATTTAATTTTTTTAACGGCATTTTCAAAACTCCATTTTCAAATTTTTAAAAATTTTGTTAAACAAATTTCAAAATTTTTTAATCATCTCATTGGGATTTATTGAGAATATAATAGGGAATAAAAATGTGAAAAAATTATGAAAATATCTCTTACAGTTTTTCCGTACCTGCGATTTAAATTTTGAAATTTTCAAGAAAAACTAATTTTTTGGCCATATTTTGGCGAATGAGCCCAATTTCCTTACTCTTATTAATTTTAAGTAAAATCTGTTCATATTATAGTCCAGGTATTTGTAAATACAGTCTGAAAGTTTTCCTAAAATCTTAGAACGTTAACCCTTAAATCGTGAAGGTCAAATGTCAAATTTTTCAATATTTGGAATTTCTAATGGATATATAGCGAAATGTTGTATATTTTTGGGCCGATTTTGATGAAACTTAACAAAAATATAGCACAAAGCCTAGTATTTACAATAACAGCACAAAAATATAAATTAACCCTTAAGAGCACTTGGGGTTAAAATTACCCCAAACTTCTAAAACCATAAAAAAAACTATGATTTTAAAAGTTTGGGGTCATTTTAACCCCAAGTGCTCTTAAGGGATAATTTCCATTTTTGAGCTGTTTTTGTAAATACTAGGCTTTGTGCTATATTTTTGTTAACAACATTTAATGTGTTAACAAATCTGTAACTAAAGCCACAGTTAAATTAAAAAAAATATAATTACTTTTTGAGATAATTGGTGTTTTGTAATGCATGCCTTGAGGCACTCTTGCGGGTTAGAGGTTTAAGTCGCAAATACGCAACAAACCAAAGCGGCCTTCAAAACTTCAAATTCAGCCTGATTTATGTCCCAGAGTCATGGAAAATTGGACATTTCGGATGCGCTCCAAACGAATGAAAACTGTTTGTTTTATTTACATTTAAAGATACACGCAGAGAAAAAATATAATTGGACATGGTTACTGTAACCATTTAAATAGTGTTACAAGATTTTTAACAATATTATAGTCACAGTAACTATTTACATGGTTGTGGTAACCATAATATGGTTAATTTATGATTCACATGATTGTATCAACCATATATATGGTTACTGTAAACAAATATATGTTTGTGGCAACCATATTTATGATGAATAATTTTATCATAATATGTTGTTCTCAGATTATGATAAGCCTTAAGCCGAGAGCACCATAATATGATAAGTCCTTCATCATATAAATGGTTGTCACAAACATATATAAGTTTACTGTAACCATATATATGGTTGATACAATCATGTGAATCATAAATTAACCATATTATGGTTACCACAACCATGTAAATAGTTACTGTGACTATAATATTGTTAAAAAACTTGTAACAATATTGAAATGGTTACAGTAACCATGCCCAACTATATTTTTTCTCTGCGTGTAGGAAGCGCTTAATGAAAGACCCTTTAAAAGACCTGTGTAAAGCTTGCAATGACCTAAGTTTCGTCATTTACAGCACAATATTGAAAGTTTCTAAAAAATATGTTAAAGAAACTTGTTCCTTTTTTCCTTAAAGTTCTTCCTAGCGTTCACATCAAAAACTTTTGAATGATAAAAGCTCAACATTATCTTTAACTTGACGTATTAAAGTTTTAGAACAGACCCACTTCCCTACCAGAAATATATGTGGTTGAGTCCTCGAAAACTTTTTCATGTTTTAAAACATTGTGATGACTTTGCAAACATATTTCCCGAACCCATGTTGCTCCATTGAAATGTTTGCTTTTGAATTGGAATTATTTAAAATATCTATAAAGGAATATAGAGGCTTTTTAAATTAAATTTTTTAACACTATGTAATAATTTGTAATAGTTTTTTTTTTGTTACTGAACAGAACTATTGTAACGTATTTCAAATTCTGAACATTAGTTTAAATCTTGTTTTAAAAAACCCCTCTTTTATGAGAAAACATTTATTTAGCGTTATTTTTGCAGTCTTATCAAAAGTTTTAATCGGCTTTTAGTTTAGTTTCGATTTTATTTCTTACTATTGGCAAAATATTCGCTGACATTAAAAAAAATCGAAAGATGTTGAGTTTGATTTTAGTTGGTTTTACAATTCAATAAAAGAAAAATTCTCTAATACCTTTAATAGGCCAACTAATCCTTTAAGCTACTTAAAATGTCCAACGAAAGAGAATAAAAGAAAAATGAGTAAATAAAAACACCCATTACACAAGAGATTACAGGGAGACCGCAAAAGGAAACAATAGAATAACAAAAGAATAATTACGATAGTTTTTCACACGGGCCGACGACTGTTGAAAGAATAGACGATAAAGACAGGTAATGAAAGTCAAATTTTAGAGAGAGAGAGAGAGAGAAAAGCAAAGGAAATTACAAAAATTTAATTAATTAAATTAAAAGGAAACTTAAAGGGAAATTTTTTATTTAGATTTAATAAAATTCTATAGCTATAATGCAATTTTATTTAGCAAAATTACATGGTTGTCTTTTTAATTTTTCATTTCAATTCATCCATCATTAACCTTAACAATTTGACAAAATTCCTCATATTTTTTTGCAAATTTCATATCATTACATGACAAATGTTTATTTTTTTTTTTAATTTTTTAACCAATTTTTTACCTTCAACTCAATTTTGCAAAGAATGGCATTTATTCATTGACAGCTAATTTGTTTAGCGATTGATTTGCTTCGAAACGTTGTCGTTGTTAGTCCATTAAAAAAAAAAAAGAGATTAATTGTTTTGTCAGCCGCTTTTCAAGAAGGGAAAATACTAAATAACAAATGTAATTATTTGTTGCCTAGACAAATTTACAACAAAATGTTACTGAGTATTTTACACGGATGTGTTGTGACAAATGTAGCGTAAATAATTTGCAACATTTTAACGAAAATATAATAATAAAAGCAGTGACAAATAGACATTAATGGGTGACAAAATAAAGTGAAATATAGAAATTATTTCAAAGAAACTACAAAAATTAGAATCATTGTTATAATTTAAAGTGCTAATAAGGGTAATACAAATATTTTCTTTAATCATATTTCTGCTGTATTTGATATAAACATAAGTGTTACTTTTTTTACTGGAATTCAAGGCAAAATCAAGTGTAATTCAAGTCTTGAGCAATTAATTTATAGTTGTATTACAATTTATATCAAAACGGAAAAATAAATTCAAGCCATATGTTTTTTGTTGGAAAAAATTTAATTTTTTCAAATATTTTTCAAGTTTAAAAAATAATTATATTTGCATTCAAGTCAAACTCCCAAAAAATGTTTAAATGCTTGAATTTTTATGCGTTTGCTGCTTATTGGCTTTGTTTTATTTAAATTATTTTTTTCCCTTCATTTTAACCTTGATATTTATCTATTTTTTTCTTATTTCCAATTAAACTACTTTTGTATTGCATAAATATCTAACTGTAATCTTTATATTATTATTATCATCATATTTTTTTTCTCTAAACAAAAGTAAATATTCTGTTTTATATTGTTTTCCACAAAAAAAGACAAACAATCTATAACATTTTTTTACCTCCTGTGTTAAAAGACACTTATCTTCTATTGTGTACTTTCACAGCTGTATGTCGATAATATATAAATCAAATAATATTTTGTAGGACCTCCTGCCAGCAGCAGGACCTGCAGTTTTTCAAAATAAACTAACGGTTTAAAAGTCATAAAATCAAAACAAAATATTATAAGTGAAAAAATATTGGTAACAAAAATTATTTGGTAAATTATGAAGAATAAGAAAAATGATCTTGCTAAAACAAACACCTTGAGAGGTAGAAAGAGATGAGAGAGAAAAACAAATTGTAGCAAGTGTTTGAAGTTTGATTTGAGAGTTGCATAAAGATCAACAATGCAGAAGAGAGGTGAAACAATGGGTGGCTGGCAGAAATATCTTTAAATATCTTAAAAAATGAAATGTAAATATTTGAATCAAATATTGCTGTAGTAAATAGGAGTTTAAAGATATTGTCAATCGTATAACACCTTTAAATTGTTAGTTTTCCTTAGCAGTTTTGGTCGTTGTACACATTTTTCCAAAAAAAATATTATATTTTTTCCATCCTTTGCGGTTTTACTGACATGATTCTGAATTTCACTATGATTCATGTTTCCTCGTCCACTTCACAATATTGTAAGGTTTGAAAACAGTTCATAACTGCAAATTTTGTTCATGCTCTGCTTTATTTAAAAAAAAATATTAAAAAATATTCCATTATTTATGAAATTTATAATTTTACATTTGTATTTCTTTACAGAATTCTCGAATTACGCAAGGAGAAATCCCGTGATGCGGCCCGTTCACGGCGCGGCAAGGAGAATTTCGAATTTTATGAACTGGCAAAAATGTTACCACTACCCGCAGCTATAACCAGCCAATTGGATAAGGCATCGATAATAAGACTGACCATAAGCTATTTAAAATTAAGAGACTTCTCCGGACATGGTGATCCACCATGGACCAGAGAACAAACCACCAGCAGCAAATTGAAAAGTAAGTGAAATTTATTATAAGAGAAACAATAAAAACTCAAGAAGGGATTCATAATTCATTAGGAAAATAAAGAAGTTTAAAATTTGTACATTAAATACAACTTTTAAATAAATTTGTAAAGCTAGAGTGTTTTCTATTGAAGAGAATTACAGAGTAGGGATCTTTCAGAAAAGCTTCCCTGAAGAACAGTAAAGGAAACAGCCAAACAGTTTATGTTCAAACTTGTGGATTAAAAATTTCGTAATTGAAAAGTCTTATCCGATTGAAGAGAATTACAGAATAGGAAGCTTTCAGGAAAGCTTTTAAATACAACTCTGAATAAGGGAGATTACTTTGAAAATAAAAGAGGTTAAAATTTGTATATTAAATACAGTTTGAACTTGAAAGCGAAACTGCTGTCTATTGAAGAGAATTACAAAGAAGGGAGCTTTCAGAACAGCTTTCCAGTGAAGGAGACAGTCAATATAAACTAAATTCAAATTTGTATGTTAAAAACATTTTAATTCACAGCTTTCAGCTTTCAGAAAAGCTTAAAAAAAGGCACATGACTTAATTTTTTTCTTTTAAACATAAATTCGTAAAGAAATGTGGAAATATATCTAAACGTTCTCCAAGATCAAATAACAACCCAGAACATATTTGGTAATGATATGCGATTACTGATTAGTGAACCTTGTAATGACTTTGCATACAGAGGGCATTACCTAGAAGTAGTTTAGTAATGACTGGTTTATAATTTAAAGTATTTATTAGATTTCTAATGAAGTTATGTTCACATTAATTAAACATTTCAGGAAAAAAATCTAACCAGTATATTTGCAGCAATTATTTGCTTGATCTTACATGACTCTTGTTAAAAGCAAACAAAGAAAAATATTGGAATTTTGTAGTCACATTTATTTCGCCAAACGATAGTTTATATTTACTGGTTTATAATCTGACATATAGTTACTTAAAATGTTACCATTACTGATTAACATACTTTGTAAAGATTACTGCATATTGTGTGCATTACTTGGAAGTAGTTTAGTAATGATAGGCTTATAATCTGATATAGAGTTACTTATTTATTAATTTAGTAACGAAATAATGTGATAATTTGATGAGACCAGTGCAACCATTATTTTCAGCAATTGTTTGTTTGATCTGTCATGACTTTTGTAAGAGTAAACAAAGTAAAATATTTGATTTTGAGGCCACGTTGAATTTGTCAAATTAATATAATCTGAGAGAGAGCGACATATTAATTAGTGTAAAAATTAAGTTACGTTAATCAACAATTTCATGAAAAACTCTAACCACTATTTTCTTTTAAAGTTTATTTGATCTAACATGACTTTTGTAAGAGAAAGCATAGACAAAGAAATTAATACCCCAATTCTGTTAGACGATTGTTTCGTCTTGTCTGAGGAAGAAAAGTAGTCGAAGTTACGATCCAGTAAGACATTATATTTTTTTTGTCTGGCTTACGTGGTTTGTGTCTATGATTTACGTTATTATCATGTTATTACTGCCAAGTTATTTTTTACATTTTAATCGTTTGGCAATAATGTTTTTTATGAAATTTGACAAATCAAAAAAAAATATTAATTAATAAAAAAATTGTTCAACAATTTACAAACAAAAATGGAAAATAACCACATTTTCCGATTTTGGGTCATTCTACACACTACTCAAACTATTCTAGAAGACTACAAAATAGTTATCGTCTATTTTGATATTTAAAATCGTCTACAATATTTTACTGAATCAAATATTTTACGTTATTAAATGCCATAATCCTAGAAAACAACCATTATTGTTTTATAGAATTCAAAACTTATAACTCAAATATGAAAAGAAGAAAATTCTAAATCGTCTAACAGAATTGGGGCATAAATTATCGAGTTTTTAAGGCCATGGTTTATAATCTGATATATACATAGGTACATATTTATTAGTTTAGTAATGAGGTTATGAAAACTGAGTAATTCCAATTTTCAACTATTATTTGTTTGAGCTTACCTGACATTTGTAAGAGCAAACAAAGTAAAATATATGGTTTTTATGGCCACGTTTATTTCGCCAAATAATGGTTATTAAAAACTGGTTTTTAATCTGACCTATTTATTAGATTAGTAGTGAAATTATGTTATGTTATATTTGATGAAACTATTTTCAGCATTTGTTTGTTTGATCTAACATGACCTTTGTAAGAGCAAACATAGACAAACAAATTAAAGTATTTTAACAATGTGAAGATAGCTTTAGACCACAATTTCTATTCAATGAATAAGAAAAAGTAAATTTCATATATTTAAAAGGAAAATTAAACAAATCTTAGAGAAATCGAAACCTTATGACTAAAAGTGTTGCGGCAATTAAAAGACAAAAAAAATCGGAAATTTTATAAACAATATTTTTGGAAAATAAAATATGGATTTAAACAAAAACCCAGACTAATCTAGACAAAACAAATATGTATAAATGGCTACTAGATTTCAAGTAAAAGGAAGTGAAACTTTTTTGTGTGTGTGTGTTTAATTTTTAAAATAATTTTAAAAGAAATGTGTTCAGCATAATTAATTAATCACAAAAAAACAAAATTTTAGAAAAATTATTGTAATAAAAAAAATCAGATTTTAAAACTCAAAAATTATTTACGAAAAGGGGAATTTTTTGTTTAAAACCAAGCTAGAAACCATTAAAACCCTAGTTAATAAAAATGACCAATATTTGAATATTTTCTAAAAACAATTACAAGCTATTTATATGTCTAGTGGTAGAGTTATGTTGGTAACAAAACTGTACTGACGTTTATTTTATTTTGTATTTTTTTTGTTATTTCTGTTCACAGTTTATGTGGCTGGCTGACTGACTGACTACACATTCGTAACGTACTTCAATTCATTTCATTTCAATTCAATTAATTTGCATAAAAAAGTGTGTAAATATATAAATTTGTTGCTTTTTTTTAATGATTATTTGTTTTGTTGTGCTCATGCGCAACCATTTTGTTTTGTTTTTTATTGTTTTCTACATTTGAGTTGGTAGTTTTTTTTTTATCAATTTAATTTTCTCATTTTGAATTTTATTTTGCTGTTTTGAGTTTTTTTTTATACAATTTGAATTTATAGAAGGTAACGGAAGGTTAAATTATTATTATTTTTTTTATATAATTTTGTTTATACAAAATGGTTTTGCCATATATCATTTTGCTTGATTCCAAGTATTTATTACCTTGATTTTTATTTATTTGTAAACATACATATTTTTGTCTTGGGGTTTTTTCTGTATGGCATTTGATTGCTTTTTTTTTAGGGAAAATTTTATTTAAATGGAAATCAATAATGAGTAATTAAACAAAAAATAATTTTTATTTTATTTATTTAGTGATTGAATCACTTTGTTGGAGTGTTGGGTGATTCATGCAAAAACCATTTTAAATATTTATAGTTTAAATGGCAAAATATGAAAGAAATCTGGTGAAATTTTAAAGCTAAATTAAATGATGATGACGAATATATTTAGTTAATAAGGATGTAGATAAATGAGAAATGAGAACATCCATAGGGACTTACACAGACATGGATCCAGGTCAATTATTTGGGAGGGGAAAATAGAGTAAAATTTATTTTACATTTTTCTTTTTTTCTTTTTTATATTAAAACTTGTTTTGGGGGGGGAAATAGTAAATTCCCTGGATCCGCAGACGATGTAGTCTGCTATCAATGATCGCAAATACCAACTAAATGACGCAGCTTGTTCAAATTTTAACAGGAGTCAACTGACAGATGCCTGTTGACAGAAACAGTGTTGCCGGGAAATTCAAAAAAGTCGTGGACTTCTAAATCATTTCAAATATCTTTTACTTTTCTTATTCAATTTCAAATTGTCTGCCTATTTATACTGCTTTAAGCACAAATACATCACTTTTTTTACCTAAGCTTACTTAAAGTAATAAATTTTCTTTTAATTCAATTATAGGATTTAACGATTATGACTTAAGGCCAAAAACAAAACCCCCCTCCACCGCCCCCAACAAAATACAAATAAAAAATCTTTCAAATATTAAATAAAAACCTTAAAAAACGCCTTTTCGTAGCCAGAAAAAAAATAACAATAAAAATTAAGCCAAATACTCATATGTTTATGATTATGATTATTACTTACAGCTACTGCCCTTGGCCTCAGCCTCCGATACACAGGTTAACACTTGACCATAACACAAACAACCCACCCCATCCAGTGAAATCCCTGGAGTACCACATATGCTTACTAAAGTTTTATTTTATTTTTTCTTATTTTTCCCAGCAATTTACTTTTTGCCTCATTTTTATAGCAATTCAATAATATTATTGTAATAATAATGATATTTTTCCGTATTTTCTTTGCGGGCTATAATTTTCCTCAACCAAAAAAGGTGTTAGTTTAAGTGTTAATACTTGTTACAGCAAAAAATTAGAAAAAAAAAATAAGGGGTGGAAGTGTGACCACTTATTTATTTATAACTTTTCTTATATAATTCTAAATTTAACTTAATTTAACTCATAATTCCTTGCTAAATAAAAGTAACTTGTTGTTATATATTTTTTTTTTATCTGAGGAATTTAAAATGGTAAAAAAGCCATTTATATGTCGTCATGCTTGTCATTTTTTTTCCTCTATAAATTTATTTACAACTAAGTATTTTTGTGACAAACTGTCACTTTAATCATCGAAGCATGAACTTATTGTTTAGTTTTATTGTGAGTGTATGGGTTTTGGGTACACATGAAAAAATTATTGTCATGAATTTTTAGTTAAACATTAAAAATGTTTTTGTTTTCTTTTTTTAAATAAATTTGAAGGTTAAAGTTTTAAATTTTATTTAAAAAAAAAGCTTAATGTTTGCTTCAAAATTGCATAATTATTGTTTAAACCAATGTCACATTGTTGCAATAAAATATTTGAATAAACCTTACGACCCCTTTGCCCGAAATTATCGTATGTTACATTTATACATAGTAAAATGTTATACCAATATTCGCTATATTTAAGGAAATATTACTACTTAAGTTAATTTTAACGTATGTGAAATTTAATTTACTAAATCGGTTATTGTATCGCATTTAAAATTTGGTATGGATAAGACCAGCCAAAGCAAAGAAATTTAATAATAAAGCTCTCCTGTAAAATTTGGTTTTTGTAACATAAGATAATTTCGCGCAAGGGGTCGCTTAATTGTTTATTTGGGAGTACAAATAATCTTCAACCAATCTCTAGGATTGAAGTTTAAAGCCTTTTTATATCCTACACCACCATAGTGGTTAGGGTATAATGCGTTTGTCCAGATGTTTGTAACTTTCTGAGTCGATTAAACGATGTCCGTCCGTCCGTCTGGTCGGCTGGCTGGCGGGCTGTCCATGTAAACCTTGTGCGCAGAGTACAGGTCGCAATTTTGAAGAAATTTGGTACATATTATTTTTTCGTCTCAAGGACCAAGCCTATTGAAACTGGTTGAAATCGGTCCATTATTTCACCTAGCCCCCATACAAATGTCCTGCCTAAAATGGACTTTATCGGTCATAAATGTTTAATTTATATATGTATCTCCACAAATTCCGTTTTATATACACAAAATTCATGTCACCAAATTTTGTTACGATCGGTCCATAATTAGTCATAGCTCCCATATAGACCCGCTTCCGAAAATCACTTTAACGTGCATATACACACAAAATTCAACATATTTAACTTTAATATAGACATAAATCACACGACCTAATTTCATAGTGATCGGTCCATAATTGGTCATAGCCCCCATATAAGGCCCACTTCCAAAAATCACTCAAAAATATAAATTATTGAAATTTTAAAAGAAAAATGTTTTTGCTCTTTTACTTAGTGTAGGGTATTATATGGTGGGACTTGACCGACCATACTTTCTTACTTGTTAAAATTAACTCTAGCCAGAGAGGAATCCTAAGAGAGAGAGAGAAATTCTGCTGTCAGAAACCAAAGTCGTTTGTTAAAAACTTCTATGTTTAAGATTGTATTAGCAAGAGTTTCGTTCGAATCTCATCTCTATGTGAATACTCTATGACAATTAGCCCATTAACGGCTGCCCTCCAATTTCGTCCTTCGTTTTTTGATGAATCTTTGCAAAATTAATATATTAGGCACTAAAATTGTTCAGAAATTATATGGACCGTAAGTTAGGTTCCACGGGCAGCCACCAATCAAGCAGTTCACTTGGGTCCATTCAAAACTGATACTATTGTGATAACCAAGAAGTAATCAGCAGGATATTTATTCGACATCCATTGTTTCCAAGGTGAACCAACCATATTATTTGATGAAGGAAAGGATGCTTCTCATATTAATCCTTGATAACTCATCTAAACACGAGAGGAAGGGGGTTTCAAGAATACGTTTCATCAAGTTTGTTAGAGCCGGGCAATGGTATAATAGGTGGGACAGTGTTCTCCTCTTCTTCGTTTCGACAGCTTCTATTCTTCTATTTGTTCACGAGGAAATTCTATAAGTAGATTCGTCCTGCCGTTATCGTATATGGGCCAAGTTGACCTTGCGAAAACACAGGTGGATTCATTAGTCCATCTGTACTGTGCAGTCTCATATATGTAGTTTCTGCTGTACAACCATCTTACATTATGCAAGGGAAATACCAGAAAAGAAATCAATCGCCTCATCAGCCATCACCGTTCCCCTTCTGTCCAATTCGTTTGTTATACTATTACCCTGATTTATATCCTGTCCAGGGATGCCCATATAAGCGTTATCCTAGAGTGTCTAGCTATCTCATTTATTGATATCCGGACCGTAACTTTCCCTAGAATTGTTCAATATATTGTAAAATCAACTTGTAAATAATAGGAAGATTGCCTTTGAAGACTTTAATATTTAATATTCAATCGAATAAAAGTCTGACCGGTTTTTCTCTCATATAAAGTAAATTGGAACTAAGTATCAGACCCAGAGCATTACAGAAAAATTATGAGTTTTGGTAGCATCTTGGCTGATAACAATTTTGATATCATTTGATAGATATGTGTAGGTTAAAATACAATTGGTTATTTTTCACATCCCAGGTAATCCAGCGTAAGTAGTCTAGTTTAGATTGAAGTCAGTTTAAACATTTTTAATATTTCATTTAGAAATCTGTAGCTTTATATTGCTGAGTCAAAGGTGCAAAACGTGGCTTACTTAAGACTAGCCACCACACTATCTCTTTGTAATCGATATTAGATCAATCGACTTTACCTTCGATGTAATTCGATATCCAAAAAAAATATCTACTTCCCTCTTTTCATACAGATACAAAACAATCAACAAGACACGGAATCCAGAAGGAAAGATTTCTAGAAATGGCTTTGTTCAAAAACTATTTTATTCTAAGGACACATTTCTAATAGAAATACTTTCTCTTTAATGCCAGAGATCTGATGAAAAGACCCACAAGAATACAATTATGTTCAACAAATTCGAGAAATCCAATAGGAAATTAACCAGTTTCAAAGCTATGTTTCAAAGCTCTACTTCCTAAACAAATTTTGTTGCTTAGCACATTCAAAATATGACTGGTTCTTGAGTCGTTTATCAAGCCGAATTAAGTTACACGAATGAGGCCTTCGGTACACTATCAGCTGTGAAATAGGGAATTTCGATTTATTGTGACTACTCGTACCATTCAAAAAACACAATCCTACAAGAGAAATGCTTAGGGTTTCGGACGAAAAGCTACCAGTTTCAACTTTGTGCTTGGATTCTTACTTGAACCTCAGATTTCATTTAGACTTCTTAAATAAATAAGAATTATTACGCTTTTGAACATAATTACATATTAATGAGAGGAGCATATTAATATTACTGATTGTAGCCACCACCTAATTAGGAACGGAACTAATCCAATTATGTTTTCTTTATCACCTTAATAAATCCTCAAAGAGCAACGCTTACGTTTTTAGAAAATGTTAAACAAATTTCTCATAAATTAAAATTGGAATTCTATAAAAGTTTTTAAATAAATTAATTAAGTTAGTCATGAACAAAAAAACAAAAGTGTATCTACATTTATCCTAGAATATAATTAAATTGCAAAACTTCCTAAAACTATTAACATTGCTCATTTATATTTTAATTTTTTTTTTTATCAGATTGGGGTCTTTTTAAACACCCCACACTTCCTTAAGGGTTAATAAACTTTATTAAATTGTGTGTTTTTCCATTGTTTTTATGTTTTGTTTTAGGTGCAGCCATAAGACGCAGTCCCGCCGTTGATTTATTTGAGCAACATCAGGGTACCCACATATTACAGGTATGTTTTATACAGTTTGTTGCTTGCATTCTTAAGAATTTATATATTTTTATGCTTGTAATATGCAAATATGTATTTATAAAGTTTGCTATCAAGAAAAATTGTTTGTTAACTTCTTCTTTTTCTGTTGTTAAACACAGTCGTTGGATGGTTTTGCATTGGCCGTTGCAGCTGATGGTCGTTTCCTGTATATATCGGAAACGGTATCTATATATTTGGGTTTGTCACAGGTGGAAATGACGGGCAGCAGTATATTTGATTATATACATCAAGGTGATCATGCTGAAATTGCCGAACAATTGGGTTTGAGTTTAACATCGGGTGGTATAGCCGGTTCCGGCTCACAAACAGGACCAGCTGGTCTGGCCTCACCACATTCCGGGGGCTCAGACGATGGTGTAGGCAATCATGGCACCAACAATCCAGATGGTAAGTTTTAAAACCTATTCTAATCCTAAATAATGCTAAATAATATTGTTTATTTTTTGGTTTTTTAGTTTCTGGCCAAATGACTGTTATATCGAATAGTGGTTATAAGGGTTATGAACGTTCCTTTTGTATACGCATGAAATCGACTTTAACCAAACGAGGCTGTCATTTTAAATCTTCCGGTTATAGAGTAAGTTTCCTAAATATTTTAACAAGTTTTTTTTCGTTATTTTATAATGTAATTTATTTATTGTAAAAATGTAAATATTTTTAGTTTGTTTTAGAATTTTAGCTGGTAGTATTAGTAGCTTTTTTATTTTATTTTTTTTGTTTTCATTTCCTCCCTCATTCATTTTATTTGTTGTCTAGCTAACAAACAAAAAAAGAAAGCAATTTTATATATATATTTTTATACTAAGTTATGCATCCTCTCCCTTTTCCCCTTCATTATCTACAGGCTAATAATGATCAAACGGCTAATGGTGGTAAAAATGGTAAAACAGTGGGCACCAATTATTCGGTACGTATCAATCAAAATCAGTACAAAAGTCAAAGCAACAAAAAAACGTAATCGTTTAAAATTAACGTTTTTTCTTTTTAACAAAATTTATTCTTTGATTTAAAAACTAATTTTCTGTTGTAGTTGAAATTTAATTACTAACAAGTTTTTTTTGTTTAATTGAAAATAAATAAAAAATAAAGCAGAAACTATTCGAAAATTTTTACTAACCTTTGAGAAAACGTAATTTACAAACTGATTTTATTGATCAGTATCGAATTTTTAAGTGTGTTTAAACAATGCAAATGTTTATCATGGTCACATCATGCTTACAGTCACTCATTAACAGTCATTTTATTTATATTCATATTATATTTGTTTAAAATAAGTTTAAGTATTTAAATATTTGTTTAAAATAACATTTAGGTATTCGTTAAGATTAAATAACTTTAGAAAACAACTTTTAGAGAAACTTCAATTAATTTCAAACAAAAAAAAACATTCAAGCAATTTGAAGTAGGGCCTTTTGTGAGTCCTTGTTAGTCCAGGTTAGGAGTACCTAATCAGTAATGAGTTCTTAACCAAAACATTCAGTTGATCGAACGAAGTCATTTATTGATCTAACGTCCATCTCCGACAGTTTTGTCAGGTCATGCAAAATGATCCAACCAAATTTCTCGAATCTTGGATCCCCTAGAGCCGGACAGTGACAGAGAAGATCATATTCTTCGTTATGACAACTTCAACAAAAGTCGCGAAATTGTAGATTTAATCTCCTGGCGTGCAATCCGAACTGGAAAGAAGGGTCGAGGTTAGGTGTACCTTTCAACCATAATGAGTCTTTAATTTAACCATTCAATTGCACAAACGAAGGCATTTATCCTTCTGAAGTCCATATCCGAAAGATTAATCAGGTTGTGCAAAAAAAGACAACCAAATGTCTTGAATCTCAGATCCGCTAGGGCCGGAGAGTGACGGAGCAGATGTTCAACCGTCTCCTCCGCATCTTCGTTATAACAACTTCTACAGAAGTCGTGAAATGGTAGATTAAATCTCCTGGGTCAAGGTTAGCTGTACTGAATTAGTACCCTTTCAACCACAATACGTTCTTAACCTAACCATTCAGATTAGTCAGGTCCTGCAAATAAAGGTAACCTAACGTCTCGAAACTCAGATTCGCTAGGACCAGATAGAGTCAATGAAGATGTTCAACCGTTCCTCGTTATGAGAACTTCTACATAAGTCGTGAAATGGTAGATTTAATGCACTGGCCCAATGCTACTAGTTTCCGCAGCTGAGACGTGGAATGTTCGTCATAGCAATCGATCGACAACAATTATATTCAGGCTATATCGCCCTTGCCGACCTCCAATCCAACCAATCGTTCAATCGTTCACCAGTCGTCATAGCAATCGATCGACAACAATTATATTCAGGCTATATTACCCTTGCCGTCCTCCAAGTAGTCTCTTTGGACCACCTTGTTTGTGAATAGTCGTAAAGTCTCGTCAAAATCATACGCTTACGTCTTGGAAGCGGTACCCCGACCAATCGATCAATTCCCGCGAAATCCTTCTCTTTTTCAAAGTATCCACGATGTAATTACCTCGTAGGAAAATCACTCATTGCAAGCGCTTAAACCACGACAACTGAGACGCGCAATGTTCGTCATATCAATCGATCGACAACAATTATATTCAGGCTATATCACCCTTGCCGTCCTCCAATCCAACCAATCGTTCAATAATTACCAGAACTTCGTTGACATTGGTGTTATTTACATGTAATAACCACTTACCTAAACGATCAATAAACTACAACAAATGTATCCTCTCAAGTAGTACAATAATGGCAAGTTCCTCGTTCTCAAACGAAAAATAAAGTGAACGAAAGTTGATCACTCGAAGTCGATTGAAATTCCTCTCAGGATTCCTAAACTTATCGTTCGCATAGAATTGGTGTTAATGAAATCCAAATCAAATTTCGAAGCGGATTTGAATCGTAATTGAGCTCACCTGCAGTTAAGATTTCCTTTGAATTATAAAATTATTCCAAAGAATGGTTAATTGCAAGGTTTATACAGACCCACAAAAAACTGTAACAGACACCTATCAAAATAATGCAGAAACAAGCCAGACATTGGCCTCGAACAATATTTGGAAAAATGTGGAGATTTTGGATGTGACTTGGAAGTTAAATAAATCGTTTTATTCCTAAAAATGTAACAGAGTTTCTCTTCTAGTTGTTTTCTATAAAGACATTACCACAATTATAAAATAATCCCCTTTAGTTTCTTAGGCTTATTACAGATCTCCTGCTTAATTATTTTACAAAATTTTTATTCTTATTTTCTTCTATTTGTAGGTGGTTTTATTATTATGTAAATTACGGCCACAATACACATTTTCGCATACACGAAAATCTCAACCCCCTCTATTGGGTATGGTGGGATTGGCTATAGCTTTGCCACCACCCTCAGTGCATGAAATTCGTTTGGAATGTGACATGTTTGTAACGAGACTTAATTTTGATTTTCGCATTGCCCATTGTGAGCCAAGGTAAGTAAATAAAGAAGATGATGATACATCATTTCCTTCCTTCAGCAACTGAAAATTAATGTAAATTCTTTAATTTTAATTACAGAGTTTCTGATTTATTGGATTACACGCCCGAAGATATGGTGGGCAAAAGTATGTATTCGCTGTGCCATGCCGAAGATGCCAATCGTATGAGAAAACATCATATGGATTGTAAGTATTACAACTCTCTCTCTCTCTTAATAAAGAAATCAAGTAGTAATGATTATTTCTCTATCTCTCAATAGTAATCGAAAAGGGTCAAGTTCTAACGAGCTACTATCGTCTAATGAACAAAAACGGCGGCTACACTTGGATGCAAAGTTGTGCCACTGTTGTGTGCAATTCCAAAAATGCCGACGAACAAAATATCATTTGTGTCAACTATGTGATCAGTAATCGTGAAAATGAGAATCTCATTTTGGACTGTTGCCAACTGGAACCGAGTATAGATAGCATTAAGCATGAAGATATTTCAAGTCTTGATAAAAATTCCGGATCTCCTGGTGGAGATGCTGCGGCAGCTGGTGATATTAGTCATAATGGTTTGGCAGGCAATGAAACGAAATTAACATCTCCCAAAACAGAACCGGACTCTCAACAGAGATCTAGGGGTAGGGTAGCAACGAATGCCTCCAGTAATAGCATAGCCCTAGTTAAGGATGCAAATAATACGACTGGCTTAAATGTACCAGAAGACGGTACGGTTAATAATACCTTACCCACCACTGTGGCCACAGCACCCACCCCAGCTCCTACCACTACGAAACGTAAGCGTAAAACTAAAATTACCCCCGTACAACAGCCGGTGGACAATGAAGGTGCTATGGATAACAATATCTCTATAAATGAACCTAATGCCAAAGTTCCTGCTGTAGATCGTGAAACACCGCGCTCACGCTTGCCCTCCATAATAGAAGAACAGCAACAACAGCAGCAACAGCAACAACAACAACAGCAAACACCAGCTCCTTCACAAATACAAAATCCAGAAACTTCAGTTAAAGACCTGGAACAAGCCATGTCTAAGCATCTGCCTTCACCGGGTAGTGTTAGTAATACGGGTCCCAATACTACCGATTTTAGTACCGATTCATTACTCAAACAACAGCAACAACAACAGCAGCAGCAGCAACAAAATGAAAAGAGCAGTACCATACAATGGATAGGAGCACCCCACTATCAGCAGCCGCCTGCACCTATGCCTGCTACCGCCCTGCTAAGACAACTCTATGCCAATCGCGAAAGTGTGATACGTGCCACCGCCCGCCAAACACCCACCGGCGTATTCTATGGTGATCAGCAGACTGGTCCTCTACCCACACCACCCGGCAGTGAATCTTCTTATGATAATCAATATCTACAATTGCACTCTCACCCCCAAAAGACCTCTTCAGATGCCTTCACCAATCTCGTATCCACCTATGGCACCTATCATCACAGCTCTATTGATTACCACAATGCCATGACACCACCCAGTTCGGTGTCGCCACGAGACTCGAACAACTCTTTAAATGCCGGCAAATCAACCTCAACATTAACCTCTTTAAATGGTGGCTATGACTATGCTGATCCCTTAAAGTCTCAATACACCAGCAGCACAAGCAGTGGAGCAGATGTCTCATCGGCTCTACCCCTAAAACCTCAACCTTACTCAGCGGCTGCTGCTATGCATACAACTGATACCAGCAGTGGTTTGACTTATAGTAATTTAGATCAGCCTCAGTACTTTGCTCCACACTCCAGTTTCCATTTGTATCATAAGGGTGCTCCAACGAGCGGCTGGTATTCGACACCCTCATAGGTCGATCTTAATCAAAATTGCGAGCTATATACAAACCACTCAAACAGTATAATAGACACAAATCAAAATTATGCCACGGCAGCAACAGCAGCAAGTTCGTTGGCCCCGAAGGATAGTTGGGATATTGTGGGAGCTTTGGGGAAAGTGGCTCGTATGTTTTACAATGTGAGAAAGGGTAATTGAAGTTATGTTGCATCTATTTAAATGATTTTGAATTACAATTATCTTTAATTAAGTGTTATAGAAACCATTTTTTAAAGCAAAAATTTAAGATTTTTTAAATTCCTGGTTTTTTAAAATATAATTTAAATTAGTTTTGGCTCCTTTTGTTCTTCTAGGTACTAAATTCCAATTTTGGTACTACATTTTTGCATCTAAATCTTTAAAAAGAAGCACAAGTAATGATTTAGCATTTTCTTTACACATTCTATTGACCGTATAGTTGAACAGGATTCAAAACCGAAAAGTTTATATATAAAAAAAGGAAAAAAAGAAAAATGTAAAATAAATTTTACTTTATTTCCCTCGCCCCAAATGGTTAAGCTGCATCCGTAACTGCGTTGGATATACCCATTTGAGCCAAATGAAACTTCAACTCTGTATGTCCCAACTTGTTAACTTGTCTTCTGAGTATTGATCTATACAGGAATATCCCTTGTACTCGTACTATCTTGGTTTGAGTTTCCTTATAGAAGTTTTGCCCTTTTGTCGACTGTAGAGTTCTGCCAGTTTCTGAGTTTTCATTTATTGGCCTATTCTTTATTAAGCTCATTCTTAAACTTTGGAAATGGTTTAACAGTTTCCATATATTCAATGAGGGTTATCTGCAGTACCGATAAACCTTTTTAAATAAAATAACAATTCTGTGGTTGAGTATGAACCATTTAAAACATTTTTTTTATAGAAATTTCTGCGAAACCAATTAAATCTACTTTGCGTTTGGATGCGAAACATTATTTGAATTGCACGAAATTTTCCTTACAAATTAATGGTTTAACCCCATTTCTTTGAATCCTTCAACCTTTAGATAACACAGTGCAACATTTTTGAAGTCATTGAGTGCAAACTCCTTCTCGTGTGGAATTTCTCGAAGTAAAAGTTAATTTTTTAAACTAACAAACCCGAAAAAATGCATCTAGTGCAGCGAAATGCAATGAGCTCTCAAATGAGCTCTCTTGTTTTTATTTTCACATCTACGCAAGCACACACAAAGTCAGTCTCGCATGAGCATTGATAGAAGCAGGTTGTGTTACGCTTTTATGCTTGTTTATTTCATTATTTCAGCTATTTGTTTTTGCCAGAGAATAATTATCAACTCATACAACTACAATATCTAAAAACTGTAGTGGTGTGAGTTTGCATTTCGCTGATCTAGTGCCTCAAAATTGCTAAAGTATGGACAAATTTAAATTTTTTATATATTTTTCCACTATTTTTTGGCCCATAGCTGTCAAAAAGATAAATGTATATAATAATAGCTGCCTTCGAGGTCGTTTTGGGAAAGAATCTTGTACAGCCAGACAAAGCAAATAAATTGGTGAAACAATGCTCAATTACTTTCATAAAATCAATGCATCTATGATTTTGAAATTACATATTCAGCATCAACACTTTGAGGAGTTCTTACACCAATTTAATACCTATTCGGACCAACAAGGAGAGCGATTTCAGCTGGTCACCATGACAATGGTAAAACTATACAAAGGTAAAAAGCTGGATGTATTGCTTGCAGAAGTCTGTTGGTGCAGGGACCGAATTCTCGGAGATCGATAGATTTAAAGGACACACCGAAAGAGATATGCCATTGCATGTGGTGTCAAGCTCTGATGATGCATCAACTTCAATAGATATTGATTAATTCATGTTCATTTGCCTTTTGAAACATTGTTCATACATTTCTCGAATTTTCGATGGAAAATACAGCTGGAAAATGTAGAAAAAAATTTTTTTCCAGTATTATAATGTTCTGAAGAATTATGTATTATATTATAAGCAATATTCACCCCTATCGCGAATCAATATTTCACATGAAATATGTTTCCTTTTCCCATTTTTCGTTCATCAACTTTATTCACGTAAAAAAATTCCCCAAAAAGCCAGGGTATCCCACACGATTTAAATATATCCCTAGTCGACCTATATCTTCATATAGGAAGCTGGGACGCTTAAAACAATTAACGATATGAGTTTTAAAGGGTACTCCACCAGTAACAAAGAGTTTTAATGGTCTAAAAGACTCGCGGTTGGTGTAAACGACGTAGAACATGAATTGTTCTAGGAAGACTTACATCACACACGTGCAGGAGTGAGACGCAAAATTGTCGAAGGAAAAAAAAACGAAAACTGGCACTTAAAAAATAATTATAATGACGCACGAGTTGTTAATTAACCCAGACCTACTTTGCGACTGATGGAATTTTGTAAACAACAAAACAGCTGTTTCGAGCAAACTCAACTATTGTGAATGAAAAGTTCATGGGAATATCACGATAGCAATTTTCCCTTCGAAGGAAATGGTTATTTCATGGGAACATACATTTTACATGTTATTGCCGATAGGGGCATTTGTTTTTGAAGATTTCTTTATTGATTTAACCACACTTTGGCAGCTATGGGCCAAAAATGGTGAAAAAGCATATAAAGCATGGAAATTGTTCGACACTTTATCAATTTTAAGGCACTAGATGCAGTTTTTTCGGTTTACACTTATTTTCTCCTGATCTATAGCTACAATTGTAGGTAGGGAAACAAAATTCCAATTGGTTTCCGAGATATAGCCGTGAGAATAATTGCATGTTCTTCGGAAAAATCTACACCATTTTCAATTGTATTTCAGAAATTTCTAATTCTATTTCAGAAGTTTCTAATTGTATTTCAAAAATTTCCAATTGAATTCAGAAATTTCTAATTGTATTTCAGAAAATTCCAATTAAATTTCAGAATTTTCCAATTGTATTTCAGAAATTTCCATTTGTATTTCAGAAATTTCCAATAGAATTTCAGAAATTTCTAATTATATTTCAGAAATATCCAATTATATTTCAGATCTTTCTAATTGTATTCAAGAATTTTTAATTTATACATAACAAATTTCTTATTGTATTTCAGAAATTTCCATTTGTATTTCAGAAAATTATAATAGCAATACCAATGGAAATTTCTTTACTGAAATAAAAATTGAAATTTCTGAAAAACAATTGGAAAATTCTGAAATACAATAAGAAATTTTTTAAGTATAAATTAAAAATTCTTGAATACAATTAGAAAAATCTGAAATATAATTCGAAATTTCTGAAATATAATTAGAAATTTCTGAAATTCTATTGGAAATTTCTGAAAAAGAATTACAAACTTCTGAAATACAATTGGAAATGGTGTAGTTTAGCCAAAATAAATTAGGACATAAAATCCGAACAGCAGCTAAAACCCAAATGGGGTTTTGTTTCGATAAGTACTTCGTGAAATTCCTCACAACAAGGAGTTTGCATTTCATGTGTTGCACTGTGTAATTATAAATATCACTGTGTAACAATAAAACTCCCATTAAAATTTGCCACATTTAAAAAGTCTTGCAAATAAAATAAATCCAATTATATGGTAATGTTTCTTTAAATCCTTCTGTTGCCAAGCAATTCATACAATAATAAGAAAATGAAGCCACAATAAGATGGGAAATACTTTTGGCAAATAACAAACTGTCAGCTTTGACATTAATGTGTTTAAATAAAGAAAAAGCTCTCACTTAATAGACACAAATCATTAGAAGATTAACACTTCCAAACAACCAAAAAAAAATCACGAGAGGTGTAGTAAAGAGTAGCTGCAAAATAGGGTGGTTTTTGTCTTTACAAATTCTATTATAACTATTATAACTAAATAACTTTTATATAAAGTTGTTGCAAATCATACAACAACAGCAAAATCAAGAGTTATAAAATGATGTTTGTTTGTCATAATGTATACTACTGTACTACTCTCTAACATACAAATTACTACTTTATACTAAGAATTAACTATTAAATTTACTACTATAATTATGTTATTAACAAATGACATACACTGTAATTAAAGCAAAAAAAAAATCAAAAAAAAAATACTGGCAAAATTGTGTCAATTACATTTATAGAAAACAAAAACAGAGATATAAAAAAAACATTTTATAAGTGTATGATGATGTATTTGTGTGTAATTGTATAATTGACATCGAAAAGTGTAAATAAATAAATAATTTAAAATATTAAAACGTAAATATAAATATATATTTTATACCATATTAATTTCTTTTTTTATTTCATATTTTTCTTGTAAAATTTGAATTAAAACGATTTAAACTAAAAAAAATCATGTTAAAACATTAAATGTTGTTAAATAATTTTTAAGCTTGTAAATTAATAAGACAAACTCTTACATTCCCCTAAAAAAAACAAGAAAAAATAAAAAAAAAATCTAAAAAAATTTAATACTCAATCTGTAGTTTTTTAACAAAAAAATAAATGAAAATCTAATTTAATTTAATTATTATTAATAATTTTTAACTTTAAAATATACTCAAAGTAATTTAATTATTTTTTTGCATTAAATTTAAAAGCTTAAATTATAAACAAAAAACAAAAGAAAAAAACCTATATAAATAATTATTAGAAACAAACTAAAATTAAAAAACAAAAATCACAAAAAAAAAACTTTAAGACTTAGATAGTGTGCCAATAATTTAATAATGGAAAATTTAATATTTTTATTTAAATAATTATGTATCTACAATATAAAATATTTTTTTTTATTAAACAACATATCAAATGCTTCCTGTTTTTTCTTTTAGTATAAAACTTTTAATATAAACACAAGAAATTTGTTTAATTTTTGTAACATTTTTAAAAATTGTTTTTCTTTATCATTAATATTTTACTTTTGTCTTTAAGTTTAACTTTAATTGTTTATTTTGTTAATAGTTTAATTATTAATTTGTTAGTTTATTACCAATAGTTAAAGTTGTATGTAAAAATTGAAAATGATAAAAAAAAAAATAAATTAAATTTTAAGTAACCATTTTTGCTAAAATATTTAAATGTTCGCTATTTAAAAAATAAAATGAAAAATAATAAAACTATTTAAATAATAGCACTACAAGGTTAATATCCAAAATACACAAAATATATATAAAAAAAGAAGAAAAATAAACAAATAATAAGAAATAAATAAACAAATATAAATTACAAAAAAAATATGTAGATGGTTTTATTTTTAACTCTTTCAGCCTCGCTTTTTATTTCAAAACAATTGAATTTTTACTTTAATCAAGGTTAGTTTATAATAAAAAGTAAGAAAAAAATAAATCAAAACATTAAAAAACCACCCCATTCCAAGGTTTTTTTGTGGAGTGAGGTGGTTACTGTACTAACCACCATTGGCATTAAAAATAATTATGATAATCATTTTCGTTTCGTATAAATTATTTTGAAATCGAATATTTTTGACTAAATTTTCTGACCAAACAAACGAAATAGCAAAGAAAAATATGCAACTTATTTTTTTATATAAATGAAACGAAGTGATGAATTTTTTTAATTTTATATTTAGATGAAAGCAAATAGTGTTCAAATTCTTTTATATCGAAAATAATTACAACAAAAAACTTTATTTTTTCTTTAATTCCTTTCATTAGGGCTTTTATTGTGTTGTTTCAAATTGGCCTTTTGTGTCCTTCAAATGTTTTTTTACTAATGCCCAATACCTCTCAATAAGGCGGAGTTCTGGGCAATTTGGTGGATTATCTTCTTTGGGTACATAAATAACATTTTAGGTATTGTACCACTCAATAGATTTTTTGCTATAGTGACAAGTTGCATGATCAGGCCAGAAGAATGTGGTTACCCTATGTTTATTTAAAAATGGTAGTAAACGTTTCTGGAGACACTCTCTAATGTAAATATCGGTGTTAAAAGAGCTGTTAGTAATGAACATGTTCAAATTGCAAGCCACACCAAGAATTTTTCGCGAACTTCGCGAAATTTTTTTTCAACGTTTCCTCTAGAATTGGCAATATAGAATTCTTGACCAGGAAGCTGCAACAAATCAGCCAATACATATGTTTCATCATTCATTGCACAGAACTCACGATTATCGAAAAATTATTTTTGTAAAGTTTGTGCTCTTTTGTTTGCCTCCAAATTTTTCTTTGCATTCCTGTCAGGCACTTTTTGAACTTTAAATGTCTTAAGGCCAGCTTTCTTTTTAACCTATCTGACGAAATTTTCGGAGTACCCCACTTTTTCTGCCACTTTTCTACCAGAAATATTAGGGTGTATTGAAAAAGTCCGTATTGTTTTGTTTGCTTTCTTTTGGTCAGAAAATCCTTTCATTCTTCCACTTCCACCTTTTCTTTCACTGCTAAAAAGCTCATTGTATTGTTTTATCACTTTGAAAAATGTATTTCAGTTACCACCTACGGGTCTAGCTATTGTTTTTTGCGAACAACGCGGTTTTTATTAAAAATTTTAATTATTTTCTTATTATATTTTTGTTTGGTGTCCATATTCAAAAAAAACTAATTTCGTTATGGCTATGACATTTAACAAGTGGATAATGATACAAATGAGCAACAAAACCAAAGTAACGGTATTAATTTTGTTCAATTATTGTAAAAGTTATAAGACTTAAAGTATGCCTAGTTTTTTTTCGTGCGCACTCCTTAACACTGAATTCGATGAACAATAATCATTCCGTCCCCCATTTTCTCTATATCTGGTTATCGTTTTTCGTAACGATAAACCTCCAATTAACATTTTTTTTGTATGAGAACTGTCAGTTTATCGTCACGACAACATATAACCAGAGATTGAGAAAATGGGGTGTATTTTTTATTGAATGCGTGAAAGTCTCTTAAAAAACTAATTTTTACAATATTTTCAAATTAATATATTTGTCTAACCAAAGTTTTGCAAAAAATCATAAACGATGACTTCAAAAAATAAAATTGTTTACCAAAATGCCAATAGATGCCAATAAACTATGTTTTAAAGATTATAGAAAAGGTGGTTAGTAAAGTGACCACTAAACCGCAAAGAGTTAAAGCAATTTAAAACAAGTAAGAAAGTATATTCGGTCAAGCCCGACCATATGATACTCTACATCGATTATTTATAGTTTTCTTTTGATATGAAACTTATTTCCAACATTTGTATTCTCGTTAAAATGATTTACGTAAGTGGGTCTTATATGGGAGCTATGACTAATTATGGACCGATCGTCACAAAATTTGGTGGCGTTAATGAAATTTTCGAAATTATTGGTACTAAATTTGGTAGTGTGAGTTCAACTTAAGATATTCATGAGAGCTTAATTATTTTCAGATAGGGCAATTGTATGGATATATATTGAACAGAGCTATATACGGCTGTGCCGAATCTTATATACAGTATTGGCCATAACTAAAGCACCCCCTCAATGGATTTTTTCAAATCATAATTTTTTTGATAAAAACGGCTTTTTTGGGATGTATTTTGTATATATTTTATTAACTAATATTGTTAACGTTCATTTAATATTCATTTAGTAAAAGATAATTTTATTAAAAATTAATTTAAAATGATAAATCATATAAAAACTCAAAACGCAACGGACAAAACAAAAGCATCCTCTTATAAGAAGTTTAAAAATTTGACTCGGTAGTGTATATTTGCAATGTCAGTTATCGGGAATCACAATGAATGGACCAAAAGATAAAAATAAAGGAAGAAAAAAAACAATGACAAGGAACAAGTACTCCAGTGAATTTAAAATTAAAGTTATTGAAGACTGGAAGACGGGGTTATCACTACATGAATTGAGTAAAAAATATTCAATTAACAGATCAGTTATTTCCAGGCTCGTTTCAAAATTTTTTAAGACTGGTCGCATATCACCGGTGCATTCTGGAGGTCGTTCGCGAAAAAAACATGATATTATGATTCCTTGATGAAAAGAGCAATACAAAAAGATCCCACAGCATCAGCTATTCAAGTACGAACAAGTTTTAGATTATGCGTTAGCGAAAGAACAATCCGTAGAAGAGTAGTAGAAGCCCGATTATTCAGCTGACGACCAGCAAAAAAAACATTTCTATCAGTTAAGAACCAGAAAGCTAGACTGAAATTTGCCAAAGCCCACATCGACTGGAGTGTCCAAAAATGAAAGACAGTACTGTTCCCTGACGAATCGAAATACAACTTAAAAAGTTCCGCTGGAATAAGGCGTATTGCAAAGGAACAATTAAACATGGAGGTGGCAATGTAATGGTCTGGGGTTGCTTTTCTGGTCAAGGATTTGGGCCAAATCATAAAATTTATGGGATTATGGATCGGTTCATGTACCGTGATGTATTGAAAGCTGTGCCTTATGCCAGTGAAGAGATGTCAATTATAGGGAGCTTCCAACAGGATAACGATCCTAAGCACCCCTCCAAAGTTTGTAAGACTTGGCTACAGAGCAATAAGATTCAAGTTCTTCATTGGCCTGGTCAATCTCCCGATCTCAATTCTATTGAGAACTTGTGGCACATTGTTAATATGAAAATAAATCGTGAAAATTGCTGAAATAAGGATCGGAAATTTTCACGATTTATTTCATGCCGTTAAAATAGCCTGGGAAAGAATATCGAAAAACGCCATAAAAACATAATATCTTCTATGCCAAAAGATGTTCTTGTGCCATCCAAAACAAAGGATTTGCAACAAAAAATTAATTACATTTTTTTTTTTAGTTTATCCTTGAAGGGGTGCTTTAGTTTTGTCCGTTTCATTTTCTACCTTAAAATATTTTTTAATTTTAAGTTACCTCTTATAGAAAGGTTTATCAATACTAAACATATTAACAAATGAAAATAATACATAATAGATATTAAAAACTTTGATTTTATACAAAAAAATACCATATGAAAAAAATTCATTGAGGGGGTGCTTTAGTTATGGCCAATACTGTACCTTTCAAATTATACTTTAAAATAAAAATGAAAAATAGTTTCAGAGAAGCTATATTCGACTGTGCCGAATCTTATATGCCCTTCACCAAATTTTACTTCAAAATAAAAATTTTAAATATTTTTACGTGTTGTTTTTTTAATTTTTTGGATAAATTTTTTTTTCGATTTGTGATTTCAATTTTTCTTTTTAAATTTTAAAAAAAATGTTTGTTTTTTAAAAAATTTTTTTTGGGAAAAAAAATCGGGTTAAAAAATATTTTTCCGATTTTGACCCATTATAGGTCCAACTTACTATGGTCTTATATACGTCGTTGCAAAGGTCTATGAAATATACATATATCATTATACTATATCCATATTGTCTATATTAATGACTTAGTAATCAAAAATCAAGCCTGTCCTGGTTTTTTGCTCATATCTCAGCCATTTGTGGACCGATTTTGCTGATTTTAAATAGGAAACTTCTCGAAAGCATGTCTGACAGAATTATTGAAGATTTGGATCCCGAAGATATCTGGGGCCTTCAGAAAATTGATTATAACAGACAGACGGACATGGCTTAATCGACTCCGCCATCTATAAGGATCAAGAATATATATCGTTAGCTTAGTACTCAAACGTGCCAAGTCCCATTTTTGGAATTTTATAGGAGAGACAAAAAACGTTCTATCTTTTTTTGCTTTCAATATTCTTTAGATCTGTAAACGCAGTTCTCTCCTATGATCTGTTGGCTTTAAGTATCAGTTGAAAAAATAAAATAATTGAAATGACTTTAGAAACTGAAGCCATTTTTAGGGACTTAGCTCTTTTGATTTTTTTAATTTTTTGATTTTTGGCTGGACTTAGCACATTTTCTTATAATAAATTTTTATTTCTCGTTTTATTATTTTATATTATTTAAATACATAACAAAAACAAGTAAGAAAGTATGGTCGGTCAAACCCGACCATATAATACCCTACACTAAGTAAAAGAGCAAAAACATTTTTCTTTTAAAATTTCAATAATTTATATTTTTGAGTGATTTTCGGAAGTGGGCCTTATATGGGGGCTATGACCAATTATGGACCGATCACCAACATTTTTAAGCGATTTATGCACGTCAAAGTGATTTTCGAAAGGGGCTATGACTAATTATGGACCGATCGTAACAAAATATGGTGACATGAATTTTGTGTATATAAAACTTATTTGGAGCGCAATTTGTGGAGATACATTTATAAATTAAACATTTATGACCGATAAAGTCCAATTTCGGAAGGACATTTGTATGGGGGCTAGGTGAAATAATGGACCGATTTCAGCCATTTTCAATAGGCTTGGTCCTTGTGCCGAAAAAATAATATGTACCAAATTTGATCGAAATACTCTACTACTCTGCGCACAAGGTTTACATGGACAGCCAGTCAGCCAGCGAAAGTGATTCTAAGTCGATTGGTATACTTTAAGGTGGGTGTTAGACCAATATTTTTGCACAAAGCATAATACCCTCCCCACTATGGTGGTGTAGGGTATAAATAGGTAAAACAATGGATAACGGATATATTTATGTATGAATCATATATGTAAGTTATTTGGGGGCTATGGAAAGTTGATTTCAACATACAGATGGACATGGCTATAACGATTCAGAATATACAGTGGTGGCCACCAATTTAAAACAAATACTTGAATTTTTTTCATCAACTGAATTTTAAGTGCGTTAGAGCCAAAATAAAAGGACCTCTAAGGGTCCATTTTTGGTTAAGTTGTAGAAAAATCTTATGAGTTCGTGATGAATTGATACAGTCGAATAAAACACAGTTGTGTGTTAAAACAGTCCTCATGCATACATATTTGTGGAAATATTTGAAAAAATAATTGACAGTTACATGGAATTTAGCAAACAATTTTTGTCTTAATTACCTGGCCACCACTATATATACTTTGTGTAATCGCAAATGATAAATGTAGAAATTACAAACGAAATGACAGATTATATACCCTATCCACTCATGAATTTAGGCTAGCCATTTGTGAGCTGTGCTTTTCAAATCGATCGTTTTAAAATGTTTGGTTGCTGCGAGTCGGAAATCTTATTGAGACTTGACTAGATTGGCTACTAAATAAGTCTTAAACCTAAGAACACAAAATAGTGGAGAACCTGATCAAGAATTTCATTATGACTTGGAGAACATTCTATAAGGAATATTGTTTATTTACTGCCGTTGAAATATGAACAAATTCAATTATGGAAAATAAAAATTTTTATAATTTCAAATTGTTTATGGGTAACGTTAATTACCAATTCGATGTTTGGTAACGTACACATACGTAGTAGTGATTTATCCTAAAACAATTATTTTGAGTAAACTAAACTAATAGAAATCTCCTAATTATATTTTCAATCAAACATCCAATTTTTTCACCATAAAACTGATTTTTAACAAAAATTCAGGGACCGTAAATAACGGTTATCCAGAAAATTTTAAATCTAAAAATCACTATGTTAGAGTCAACGGAGACATATATTCTTATATACCAATAGATTCGTATTGACGTGCTCTTTCAGAATCTATGGTGATATTAAAAAAATTATCCCAACTCCAAAGTTGACAGTTATTTTTCAACGTAAAAATAAAAGTTCGCGTGAAACTCTTAAAAAAAGAGTTTTAAATATCCGTCATAAATAAGTCTTTTGAGGACTTTTATTTTTTCCGTCAGAAATAAAAATCATTTAAGGACTTATATTTTGTCCGTCATAAAATAAAAGTCATTTGAGGACTTTTACTTTTTCCGTCAGAAAATAAAACTAATTTTTTTTCTTTTTTTCTTTTCTTCTTTTTTCAGTCTCTTTTTTATTGAGTGTGTAGTTATTTATTTGTTTAATTTAACGAACATAATTTTTCCAAATTTTCTGCAGAAAGATTTGAACGCAGGTCACTCAAAACCAATTTAAGAGCAGAGAATTATTTAAAAGTTTTAGACTCCAAGAAACGCATAAAAACATGCGTTTTTAAATTGTTATTGTTTTATCTCTTATCTCTTTATGCAGTTAGAATTGAGTTTTATTTAGCTGGTTATGATAAATAAAGAGATACGAAGAATCAAAAACAATTTAATAATAGGAATCAATCAATAACAAATTAAAAACCCACATGTTTTTATTTTAATGACGATTTATTTAATTGCAATGCAAGGTGCTTACAAATTGTAATGATCTGACCAACGACAAGCAATTTACATAAAATGAATTTTATTTTCTGACGGAAAAAATAAAAGTCCTCAAATGAGTTTTTTTCTGACGGAAAAAATAAAAGTCCTCAAAAGACTTTTATTTATGACGGATATTTAAAACTCTTTTTTTAACACTTTCATCGCAACTTTTATTTTTACGTTGAAAAATAACAGTTTTAGATGGATTTTTATTTTTAAAGTCACAAAATAACGGTTATAAAATAACTTTTTTGATATCCCTTATAACCGTTACGGTCCCTGCAAAAATTCGATTTTTCACCCAATAACCGATTTTTCACCAAAAATTTAAACATAAAAAATCATAGAAAATATTTAAAACCAAAACACTCTTAATATCTTATTTATCATACTATTTGCTTACTGTGTCCTAACTAAATACATATTAAAGTAAACTGTCCATCCAAAACACACTTGTACTTTTTACTAGAGAATATTTGAGGAGCAGCAACATGTGCAGTAAATTAACTTTTTATTATAATGTAATCCTTCATAACTTATTTTTATTAATGATGTTAAAAAACAAAAACAAAAAAAGATTCTTTTTATGAAACAATAAGTTAAAATAAACCTAATAAATGACCACTTTTGACACAGATGCTTGTGTGATCTGTGGAAAGTGAGTTTAGGTGACCTCTTCAAAAGACAGACATCAAATGTGACATTCGATTAGGTTAGATATTTCCATAAAATAGACATAAAATTGTAATTTGCCACATTTGTTGCGGTCAAATCTCTTTATTTTTGCAAATGTTCATCATCACAGACAAGTAAATTGGGGAGGTTTGAAGCATTAGTAGGAAAATAGGACAAAATCATTTGATGCATGAGAACATACATACCTACATGCATATTTTAAAATTTTTTTATGTTTTCAAACATTTTTGTAAATAAATTATTGGTGTAATATTTGGTCTGTGTAATATGTGGTCTATCGGTTTCAATGTTCGAGAGATGGTTTGTTCGGTTCAGAAGTGGTGATTTTAACACGGAAGACAAAGATCGCCCAGGCCAGACAAAAAAGTTTGAAGACCAATCAATAATTGGAGGCATTGCTCCATGAAGATTGTTGTCAAACTCAACAAGAGCTTGCTACTCAAACAGCAAATTCAAAATGTTTGCGAGCAGAAGGATTCATCCAAACGCAGGGAAATTGGGTACCATACGAATAGTTGCCTAGATACCTTGAAAGACGATTTTGCATGTCCGAAACGCTATAAAAGAAAGTCGTTTTTGCACCGAATCATTATTTGCGATGGAAAATAGGTTTATAAAGGCAGCCAGAATAAAGTGGTCCCTTTGTGATACCCTAAGGAACATGCTCAGGTCATCAAGACGTCCTTCACATGTCAGAAATGGGTTCAGTGCCGAACCAACATGACGCACGAATCAACAAATCTATCTTCCTGACATCCACAGTAGATAGATCCGCTAGGCCGTGCATAATAGGACTACCTATTGTCGCAATCCGAGAAAATGGAAAATGGATCCATTACAATATCCAGAAGCCTAAGGGCACTGCTACACGTTCAATATATATTTACCGCGATCCAGTATCGCGATATTTATTGAACGTGTAGCATACGGTATTGATGGATCGCGATCGAAATCGCAGAATAACCTCATTTTGCGTGATCCATTTCAATGGATCGCGATCCAAATATCACAATATATATTGAACGTGTAGCAGTGCCCTAAGAGATCGTATGTGAAGTCCGGCCAACCAGCCGAATCGATACGAAAGCCAAATATCCATGGCTCTAAGGTAATGCTCTGTATTTGGTGAGACCTAAAAGGTCATATCTATTATAAGCTACTGAAATCTGGACAGGCCATCACAGGGAACCTGTACCGAACACAACTGTTTCGTTTGAAGCGAGCATTGGCCGAAAAACGACCAGAATATGCAGCCAGACATAAAACTGTAATATTCGATCATGACAAAACTCGGCCACATGTTGTTACATGTTAAAAACTATTTAGAATGAAGTGGTTGGGAACTTTTGCCTCACCCGCTTTATAGTACAGACCTTGCCTACTATTTGTTTCGATCGAAGCCAAACGCTCTCTCTGGTATACGCTTCACTTTGTAACGGGGTATCCGGAGTATCAAAGCCAGAAACGGTTCCCTAAATTTATATAATCAGGTCCAAGGTTTTGTCCTGCAACCCTTAAAATCCAAAAAGTCCTGTCCAATATTAAACAGGGCGTGTAGTAGTAGTAGTTCCTAAGACAACAACGTCCCTCACTCAATAAGGTCGCCCCTTATTGAGCGACCAAGAAACTCACTTTATATGACCCCAATTGGCTACAATCACGAAGATGTTTCGTCCTGCAACCCATAAAACCTATAAATACCTCTCAAAGTATTACCCAGAGGGCGTAGGTAGTATCTAAGATCACTATGATAACCCAATTAATATTCTAAGATCACCCTTATCACGAGATAATCACCCCTATCGCAAATCAATATTTCACATGAAATATGTTCCCTTTTATCGTTCATCAACTTTGTTCACTTGAAAAATTCCCCATGTTGTGAAAGTTTTAGATGGAATTTTGTAAACAATAAGCAGCTGTTACGAATAAAATCAACTATTGTGAATGAAAGGTTCAATGGACTATCACGATAGTAATTTTCCCTTCGAGGTAAATGATATTTCATTGGAACATGAGAAAAAAAACCTGCTCAGCTTCAGGATTTACCTGTATGTATCCGTCGTGATCACCAAATACATGTCACCAAGTTGGATTTGATTATTTGTGGGTTTCATAGAAGGATATCAAAAGCAATACCAAAACCGGCAGCCTACTGTCAGTCACACTGATGGTCTTTATCAAACAGTTTGATAATACGCATGTGCTCCCATGAGAAATGTAACAATGGTTCTCATGGTCCCAGGGACAGAAAGGCGAATGAAGCGATTAACATTTTCCAGTAAAGCCCTAGCTGTGAAATGTTTCTGATCAACCATGTTTTGCATAATTGGAGAAGTTATCTCAATGCAAAATGACATCATCAGGAAATGTTTACTTATCAGGGAAGGAGCAGAAGGGGAAATATAACAAGTTGGAATGCTACGTTTGTATATATTTAGTGAGTGAATATCGTTGTAGGTCCAGCCGTATTTTCTGACGATATTTCTGTACTAATAACGAATCATATATTAAATCTACACAAGGTATTTCTGGGGGTAACGATTATGGCTACAAATTAATGCATGGAGGAATCTTCTACATTAAAAACAAGTAAGAAAGTATGGTCGGTCAAGCACGACCATATAATACCCTACACCAAGTAAATGAGCAAAAACATTTTTCTTTTAAAATATCAATAATTTATATTCGTGAGTGATTTTCGGAAGTGGGCCTTATACGGGAGCTATGACCAATTATGGACCGATCACCTTGAAATTAGGTCGTGTGATTTATGTCTATATGTAAGTTTACTATGTTGAATTTTGTGAGTATACCAACATTTTTAAGCGATTTATGCACGTTAAAGTGATTTTTGGAAGCGGGTCTATATGGGAGCTATGACTAATTATGGACCGATCGTAACAAAATTTGGTGACATGAATTTTGTATATATGAAACTTATTTGGAGCGAAATTTGTTGAGATACATATATAAATTAAACATTTATGACCGATAAAGTCCAATTTCGAGAGGACATTTGTATGGGGGCTAGGTGAAATAATGGACCGATTTCATCCAGTCTTCGTCCTTGGGCCGAAAAAATTATATGTACCAAATTTGATCGAAATATCTTCAAAATTGCGACCTGTACTCTGCGCACAAAGTTTACACAAAGTTTAATCGACTCAGAAAGTGATTCTAAGTCGATTCGTATATTTTAAGGTGGGTGTTAGACCAATATTTTTGGTCTCCCCACTATGGTGGTGTAGGGTATAATTAGAAATAGAGTATTTCCTTAAGTCAACATAATCTGCTAACCAATAAGAACACAAACTAAAAATTAATTCATACAATAAAACAACATAAAAATAAACATTTACATTTAAAACATTAGATATTTTTTTTTATTAATTTGTAGTATTTTAAATATATCTTCCAATAAAGTTATAGTAATTTTCATTAATTATTTAGTTGCAGTTCTTCTAGAGTTTCCTGTAATTTGCCATATTTTGTTTGTAATTCCTTTTCACGCTCCATTTGACGGCGCACATCCTCTTGCAAAGACTGTAATGAAAATTATTAATAATTCAGTAAAGAAACAACAAAACTAAAATTACCTCTAAACGTCTGGGAATGGCCACAGATTCCTGTTCAGCTAAAAATTTAAATGTCGACAAAGCCAAAGTGTTTTGTTCAATTTGTTCGTAAGTATCTTGAAGTTGTTTTATTAACGCCTGAGCACGGGCCTGATAACCACCCGTCAGAATTTTTAGTTTCTTTTCAATTTTTCCACAACGTTTAGCTTCTTTGGCCATGTGACGACGATTCTGTTCTAAACGACGTTCGGCCGACTCTAAACGATCCTTTTTACTGGCCAAATTAGCGCGTGTGTAACGATTTTGTGAGGGCAAATACAGCACCTGGCCGAGACATTCTTCCCACACTTGTGAATAGACATCTAACGCTAAATCACCATGACCCATGCCATCTTTTACCACATCCATTTCCTCGGCCAGCATTTGTTTGGCCATCTCGAGGTCATCTTTGGAGACTTCTTCATAGGGATTTGCTTTGAAGTATGATTGTAATTGATCCATTTTGGCTTGTGACTGTCCGGGTACTGGATCTTTTGTGGAGTCAAACAAAAGCATTGTGATCATTTCATGTTTTATCAGTTCTTCTGCTTTTTGCAGCTCTGTTAGATTTTGTTTGTCGGAAGGAGGTCTCAGAATCTTGGTATTGACTTCTGTGGGACGTGGCAAAGTGCGTTGAATAACCTGCGAACGTTTTTCCAGTTCTCGCCTACGCTGTGCTTCCTGTTCCGCCACTATGCGAGCATCAACATCCGCTTGATCCTCCACCATTGCACCGGCATCCAAACTATCCATGGCATCATCTTCATTGCCTTGATCAGGCACCACAATTTCGTAATCATTGCGGGGAGTTGGCAATGTGGCTAAACCTTCCCGTAGTGTGTGTTTTAATTGTTTTTGATAATTTTTGTATAGAGCGGGCGTTTCTCCTACACTGATATTTTCCTCAGGATTAATACTCAGCTTATCACGCACTAAAGCCACTGTTTGTGAACCTTCAGTACGTGGCGTTTTACCTACCGGTACCAGGGCCGAAGACATGGGTGTAGCAAAACCGCCAGGTGTACCATTTTCATTACCACGCTGGGTTCTGAGATAAGAATAGTATGTTTTTTTTTTAGTTTCAATTGTAGTTTTATATTAGATGTGGTGATCAGTATGAAAAGTTTCTTGAATTAATGTACGTTATTTAGGTCAGAGTGGAAATGCTAAATGTGTCATTAGAAATGTTAATTGCACTATGTTTTCAATAAAGAATTTTCTCTGCTGCTATTTATTATACACATATTTTCGGTTTTCTAGCTTCAATAGTTTTTCAGAAATTGAACATTTGGATGGTTTTATAACTTAAATAGTTTTTTAGATATTGTAAATTTCTATGGTTTATTGGCGAAAATTAACTTTTTTTTTTGGTGAAAAATATGATTTTTTTTTAGTTAAAAGAGAAATCGTTATTTTGTAAAAAGTGATTTTTAATGAAAATTTAGAATTTTTTTTTGTGAAAAATATTTTTTTGTATAAAAACTTAATAGAGCTTAGTGAAAATTTACTTTGAGTGAAATTTAATATATTAGTTAAAAATTTAATTTTTAATGATAATTAAAATTTTTGGATTTTTAGTGAAAAATATACTTTTTGGTAAAAACTAGAACTTTTAGTGAAAACTAGAATTTTTAGTGAAAATTTGAATTTATAGTGAAAAAATTAATTTTAGTAAAAAATTCAACTTAAAAATACGGGATTTGCAATAGATGGAGTATATTTTGAACGCCGTTTCTGTTTTTGGTAACTTATGTATATGTAGTTTTGAACATTTTCATCCAAAATCAGGGAAATTGGGTACCATAAGAATTGAAGCCGAGAAACCTTGAAAGACCAATTTGCATGTCCTAAATGATGCTTGAAGGCTATCAAAGAAAATCATTTTAGCACCGAATCGTTACTTGTGAGGAGAAACGGATCCATTACGAAAACCTGAAGCGTAAGAGATCGTTTATGAAACCCGGCCAACCAGCCGAATCAACACCAAATATGCATGGCGCTAAATTAATTCTTTGTATTTGGTGAGAGCAAATGGGTCCTACTTTTTTTCATCTGGGAACCTGTTCCGAACGCAACTGATTCGTTTGAGCATTGGGCGATAAACGCCCAGAATATGCGGCTAGACATGAAACCGTAATATTATATCACAGCAACGCTCGACCCTATGTTGAAATACCTTTTAAAAAGTATTTAGAATGAAATGGTTGGGAAGTTCTGCTCGGAATCCATATATCGTCAGAAAGATGGGAAAAGGTTATAGATACCAATGGTCAATACTTTGAATAAATTTATATTGTACAAATGTTTCATAATAAAAGCTAAAAATTTTAAATAATCCCGTATTTTTAAGTCATACACACAATAAAACAAGTAAGAAAGTATGGTCGGTCAAGCCCGACCATATAATACCCTACACTAAGTAAAAGAGCAAAAACATTTTTCATTTAAAATTTCAATAATTTATATTTTTGAGTGATTTTCGGAAGTGGGCCTTATATGGGGGTTATGACGAATTATGGACCGATCACCATGAAATTAGGTCGTGTGATTTATGTCTATATTAAAGTTAACTATGTTGAATTGTGTGTGTTTACCAACATTTTTAAGCGATTTATGCACGTTAAAGTGATTTTCGGAAGCGGGTCTATATGGGAGCTATGACTAATTATGGACCGATCGTAACAAAATTTGGTGACATGAATTTTGTATATATAAAACTTATTTGGAGCGCAATTTGTGGAGATACATTTATAAATTAAACATTTATGACCGATAAAGTCCAATTTCGGAAGGACATTTGTATGGGGGCTAGGTGAAATAATGGACCGATTTCAGCCAGTTTCAATAGGCATGGTCCTTGAGCAGAAAAAATAACATGTACCAAATTTGATCGAAATATCTTCAAAATTGTGACCTGTACTTTTTTGCGCACAAGGTTTACATGGACAGCCAGCCAACCAGCCGACCAGACGGACGGACGGACATTGTTTAATCGACTCAGAAAGTGATTCTAAGTCGATCGGTATACTTTAAGGTGGGTGTTAGACCAATATTTTTGGGCGGTGTAGGGTTTAAAAAATAAATTTTTAGTGAAAATGAGAATTTCTAGTGAAAACTACAATTTTTATTGAAAATTATAAATTTTGAATTAACGATGAAAAAGATAAAAATTTTATTAAAAAAATAAAATTTTAACTGAAAATGGAATTTTCACCAAAAATTTTATTTTATTTGAAAATAAAATTTTTCTCTATAATTTAATTTTTTACGAAAAATCAATCTTGCATTCAAAATTTTATTTTTCACTAAAAATTCAATATTTTATTGAAAATTTAATTTTTTTTGTAAAAATTCGATTTTCAGTTAAAATTTTAATTTTTTATAAAAAATAAATTTTTTTGGTAAAAATGGAATTTTTTAAAAAAAAACATTAAATTTGAGAAAAAAATATTTTTGGTGAAAAATTTAATTGAATTGATTTTTGAGTGAGAAATCGGTGAAAGTTCGGATTGTTATGAGAAAAAATATAATTTTTTAATGAAAAATACCGGTTGGTACTTTTTGTTTCATTTTAAAAAGTAAACTTCCTGAGTTAGGAACTCATTGAGGTTGCAACTTTTGATGCGTGGCGCCTTAAAAAGTACATTTGGACATGCATGGGTGAGTTAATGGACCATTTTTTTAGTCCAACAAATTTTACCGAGTGAAGTAAGAAGGTACAAATTTGTTTTTAGTGAAAAATATAAATTTTTAATGAGAAATAAAAAACGTTCTGATTTTGACCGGGTGGTATTTTTAGTTTCCATTAAAAAAGCAAACTTCCTGAGTTAGGAACCCAATGAGTGGTACTTTTTTGTTATAAATCAATGATCTAATATAAAAGTTAACACTAAAATAAGAATCTACAAATCAAGTCTTTTAAATAGATATATCTAGATCATCAAAGAAAATATCATAGATAATTTTAAGCAAAGAATTCAGAAAAGTGGATTTAGTGATACTTTTTATTTTCTAATAGTATGTTTTGACTCTTAAACTTAATAGTATGGAGAATGATTCTTGTAATTTTATTTTCAAAATGCCAGTAATAATCTGCTTTAAACAAATTATTTTTTGTTTTACTCTATATTATAGTTTAAAATCGTACATATATATTGCCTGCAAAGTAAAATTTAAGCCAATGTATCTATAAATTCTATTCTAATTTAAATTTTGTTAGCTTAGTTAAATTCAATGAATATTTTGCTGGTATTTAAACAAAAATATGTTTTGTGTGATTCTTATGGTACTATGGTAAAACTATTTCTTCTTAACTTGAATTTTTATTTCAGTTATGGTCAATATGGGTTATGCTGAAAAATAACTAAAATATGTTTCAAAAACACTTACCTAAATGGTGTTGCTATAACCGTATTAGGTGTTGCTATAGATGAACCTTTCGGTACAGTACTTGAGAAATCTGAATCGTGTAGTGGTGTGTTCAAGCCGCCCTTAAGCGGTGTTTCGACATGTGTAAGAGCCATAATATTTTGTGCTTCTTGCATAATGCGATCTGTATAGGGAGCCGGTGTACGGGGAGTAGCAGTGACTTGAGGTGTTATGGAATAATCAGCCAACAGAGCATCGTTTGTTTCTATGCCACTCTCGATAGCCACCTCTTTGGCCACCTCGCTGGCTCGTCCCAGTTTGACAACTTGTTGCAGCTCCTGATCGGAAATTTGAGGTGTTGGTAGCACAAGTTTGGAACGTTTCCGTTCTGGCTCAAAATTTTGTAACATAGCCGTGGGCATTTCATTTTCTTTGCGTTGCTTTAGCTTTTGTTTGTCTTTTTTTCGTTCACGTTCTTCTTTTTCGGAACGCAATTCACCGTCTAAATCTTGTTGGCGCATTTTATTGAAATCTGGATCGTTAGGATCAATGTGTTCTTCAGAGGTGTCATAGAAACCCAGGGCAGGTCTTTTTTCGAAGGGTATTTCTGCATTATAATCAATACCCTTAACACGTTTGGGTTTGCCACTTCCAATGCCGGCAGCGCGTAATTCACGACGCTTTTGCAGAGCCGCCAAACGACGAGCTTCTTCTAATTGTTTTTCACGTGCCTTACGTTTGGCTTTTTTACCTTGGGTATTGGCCAGACGAGCACGAGCTTCTGATAACATTTCCAGTTCTAAAATAGAAAAAAATTATTTAATTTAAAGTATTCTAATATAAAACCACGTTATACCATCTTCATCCATATCCTTGGGATCCGGTCTGGCTGGTTTTGTTTCAGGATTGGGATCAATTTCACCAGGCTTCAACTTGCGTGGATCATCAGCAGCATCTTCACCATCTTCTTTGCGTTGAGCTTGATCTCTTTATTACACAAAATAATATATTAAAGCAAGTATTCAAAATCATAACATTACTTTTCCTTCCACTTACAATAAATACTCATAACGTTCCAAACACTGAGCCGCTGTACGTCCTATAATAGGCGCTATGGTGCGCCATTGTGTTGGCATTAGCTTGGCCAAATGTAATAATTTCTCGTCTTCTTCACGCGACCATTCGGTCTTTTTGATACTGGGATCTAGCCACTCGTACCATCTGGCCTTACATTGTTTTGCACTTTTTCGATGCAGCAGTGAGGCAATACGTGACCATTGATTTTTGCCATATTTCATAACAGCCGCTTTAAGGATTTCATCCTGAAATTTGCGTAAGTTGGGGCTTCAAATAAAATGTGCTTTGGCATGTTGCAATATTTTGTAATACTTACCTCGGTGTTACGCCACACACCACCCTTTATCATAATACGCGGCATTTTGTTATAGTTTTATTATTTTGTTTGATTTGATGTTTAATATTTTTGTTTTTATTATTTTTACAATAAAATTTCACATTTGTAAACGATTAAACTAAAAATGAAAACAGCACCGGCAGACAGTGATGATAATTTAGCTATTTCTCATCAAATTTAACGATTTTCAAATCCATTTATCGGGTAAACATGTTTTTTTTTTACAAGCGATTTCTTTGGGGTTGCCATTGTCAAAAGCAACTGATTTGCGACCTATATCTTCATACTGGAAGTAGATATGGAAAATTCGATACGATCGTTTTTTTTTTTTTGATACTAAGTATATTTATAATGATTTATTGTATATTTTTTGTGTAGAACAGTATTTTCTATAGAAAATAATCTGTATAACTCGACTTTCTATAGAAAATGTTCTGTATAAAACCATTTTTTTTATAGAAAATTTTCTGTATAACAGTTTGTTCTATGAATAATATTGTGTATAGCGGTTTTTTATTTTTTATTAATTCTTCATTTACATAACCGAGCCCTTATATGGTTAATAAAAGCTACTAGCTATATAAAAAAACTACAATTAACAATTTGTATATAGAAAATGTCTTGTATATCAGTTTTTCTATGGAAAAAATTTGTGTATAACAGTTGTTTCTATAGAAAATTATACTGAATTTTCTAATGAAAATAATAAGAACATTAAATTTTAATACTCTAGGGGTGAAAAAAGTAGACCCCTTTCACACTAGGCAATTTAGTTGCGCAAGTCTCTTGTATTTGTTTATGTCAGAGGTAATGTCGGGTTAAGGGGAAGCAAATTTTACATGCTGTTTTGTTGTTGGGCAAGAGACTTGAGCAACTAAATTGCCTAGTGTGAAAGGGGTCGTACTATTTTAATATTATTTTGATTCAGAACAAAACTGTATGAGACATCGTGCAATATAAAAAACACTCAAAATTCTAAAACACAAAATTCTTGCCCTCATAATATAACAGGGACGCATGTGTTGTTCATCGAACTATACAAAAATTAAATTTAATTCAGCTGATTTCACACTTCAAATCTACAGTTGTTGGCAATACAATGGAAACTTTTCCAAATATTAATTTTTATTGTTGTTTATTACTGCAATCTATAATTTCTCATAGGTTTTCTATGGGATTGAGATCTGGCGATTGGGTAGGCCACTTCATTGGATTGCATACCACTCGTTTAAAACCCTAGTGGTGTGCTTAGAATCATTGTTGTACTGGAATCTCCAAACTCATTTTTGGTAATTTCAAAAACTTCTTTGCTATTAAATTATCTTGTTTTGGAGATTTCCCCAGATGTTGAGTTTTTCAGTATCTGTCCCACGAAATGTTTTATAATTTTTGCTGATTTATTAATTGAATATTTATTACAGGTTTGTTTCAATCCAGAATTAAAATCGTAAATTATTTTGCCATTAAAATTTTCGAAAATCTGAACTTCTTTCATTTTTACTAATTATTTGAAAATTATTGCTCGAAGAAAATTAAACATAAATTTGAATTTATTTTAGATATATATATAGTACATATATTTGGTACAAGGTCATGTTTTTGAATACTAAATTACGAATATAGTTTTCAAAAAAGTTTCCATTGTATGGTCCGATTGACATTAAATGTAATTTTTTTATTTCTTTTTTATTAATTATTTTATGAATTTAATTAATTTAATTAATTTATTAAATTTAAGTTAAATTTACTAAAATTTTAATTCAGAATTCAACAAGAGTAATCTATTCGGCTGTGTGTAAAATTTAAATTTTTTAATATAATTATATTATGTATATTAAAATGCACTTATTGAATAAAACGAATATGAGAGGAGGCCGTTAGACAAGGCATCAGAGTAATCTATCTATCCATCCATCTGGTAACTTTTTACTGATAACAGAGAAATCATCTGGCTGTATAACAGTTTCAGTAGTTTTGTGAATGAAAATAAATACAACTACAGCTTTTTATATTTTGTTTACCAAGTATTAATTAATTTAATAATTTATTTAGTTGAATAATTTTAATGTATACCTATTATTGAATATCCTATAAGGAATAAAAACTATTAAAAGAATATAAAATGAATGATTCCACATTCGCCAATTATGAGAATTATTTTTGTACAACAAGTCACCAGGTATGTTTGATTCTACGCACTACAAGTATTTTTCACCATTGTTTATACAAGTGTAAAACTATTTAAATACAAATATATACACTATTTAGGTGACGGAGCTAAATCCTCTAACACAAAATATAGAATACGATGAAATGCCACCTACGATTCATTATATAAACAATGTATCATGTGACATGGCACCTTTAACACAAAATGCCTCTGTGGAGCAGAGACATCAACAAACCAACTTATTTAACTTTATCTCAAATACACATGAAGAACAGGAAAAGCTTGATGGACAGTGTGCTAATAAAAGGGCAGGCTCTGGTGGTGGTAATAGTGGAGTGGGTAATGTGGGATCGTCGTCCAGTGTTTTTGGAAGTATACCATTTGTTCAAATACACACTACAGACGTTCAGCTTCAACGTACCAGTTATGGCAATGTTTTTCGACGAAATATTAGTAGACAGGAGGAAATTAAATCGGAACCTATTAAATCCGAAAATGCTGAAGCGGCCAAAGATCGCACCAATGCCACGCCCACACCACCCAGAGCCGCTAATCAAACACAAAATGAAAATAATATGGAAGATATGGATGCCTTGGCCTCCAATGAAAAGCAAACGACCACCAGTATTAGCAATAATAATATAGAAGAGAAATCCTGTATGTTACTACAAATATATAAGTGTTCTAAGTGTCCCTTTATAAGCCTAAGAGAGACTGAACGTGATGATCATATAGCCTCAGAGCATGGAGAAAATAGTGTTACTCAAAGTGAACCACGTCAGCCAATTAATTGTCCAGGTATTTATATAAATAAAATTATTTTTATATATACAATTCTAATTCTCTTTTTTTACAGGTTGCAGTAATATCTTTTTCAATCAAGAGTCTCTGCAGATACATTTAAATTTAGATCATTTAATGAGGGAAGACGATGTTTTAAAATTGATAAATACCTTTATGGAATCAAAGAGAAAATCTAATGAACCTGAAAGTAATAAATCTTTGGAATCTATACATGAGGAAGCTCCCAAAGAACCCATACGCAAAAGTAGAATTTATTTAAAAAATGTCGATTGTCTTAGAGAACCCAATCGCCAGCCTATGGAACAAACCGATAATCAGCTAACTGGAAATACTTCCACTAACCACACACAAGAGCCTACCAAAACAAATGCTCCCAAACAAAAAATATCCATTAAAAGTGTTGATGTCTTAAGGGAACCAGCCCTATTAAGAAGAGATTATGCAATGCAAAATACCAATATAAATAATTTTCTAAATTTCAATACTGATTTATTAACTAGCAGCATGGATTTAAATACCAACAACACCTATGAGTACACACAAAATTTAGACAATACTATTAACTCAACAAATATAATTAATAATAACAATAATAATAATAATGACTGCAGTCTGGTTAATACAAATAATTCAAATGGAGTTTCGGAAGTGGTGGAAAAACCTCGAAGACCTAAAATCTATGTGAAAAGTGTAGAAAGCTTTAATTTAATGCCGCTAGACTCTTTGCACTCTAACAGCAACAACAATAACACCGGATTTCTCAATGATCATGGCAGTTTATGTAGTAATACCCAGGTTTACGACTCAACTATGGTGCATTTACCCTACATGTTTGATTCGAATTCAAGCGGCAATAATTTGAATAGCAATGCTAATTTTATAAACAATCATAATGACATGGATACGTTTCAATTTATTAACACCTCTAATCCCAACAACAATAATTACATATTAGAAAACTCAATATTTTTGGGCAATGGTGAAGAGCTTAATGTAAATAATGGTGAACAAGTGGAAAATATTACTTTAATACCGGACACTGCAACACCTACACCACCTTCAACGGCTGATATCAACTCAATGATGGTAATGTTATGTTTTAGAGTAGTGTTTTATTTATATATCACCATACCATGTAAGGTAAAGTTGATTATATTCTTCTTAGAGCTTTTAAATACGGGCTTGTTTTAAAAATATTTTTTTTTTATAACCTTCACCACGAGCGCCAAGGCTATATACATATAAGTTTGTCATTCCGTCTGTAATTTCTACATTTTTCATGTGCATCCCCACAAGCTATATATATTATGGATCGTTATATATAACCTATGTTCGTCTGACCGTCGGTCCGTTTGTATGTTGAAATCAACTATCCGTAGCCCCCAAATAACAACAATATTTCCGCCATAGACCCGGTTCGGTTGCTATTTAAAATCGACCCACATCCTAGATTTTTTATCTATATCTGGATTACTAAGTCATTAATATAGATAATATGGATTTCTAATGATAGATATTTCGAATACCTTTGCGTATATAAGGTCATAGTAAGTCTGACCTACAATGGGTCAAAATCTCAAAAAATATTTTTTAACTCGAATTTTTTTACAAAAAATTTTTTTTTTTCAAAATTCCCCAAAATTCATAAAATTTGAAACAAAAATTTATTTTTTTTACCTAAAATTTTATTTAAAATTTTTATTTTAAAGTATAATTTGGTGAATGTTTATAAGATTCAGCATAGCCGAATATAGCTCTATTACTTGTTTTATTATTAACTAGTTGACCGCCCCGGTTTCGCCCGGTAGCATTTACTAAGGTTAGTTCTTCAAGTTTCTTCAACTCACATACGCCTGTATTTATTTGCAAATAAAATATCTAAATTTGTACTGCATACTTTAGGGAGCTTTTTTATTACTGTTGACTGGACTCAAAAAAATAAATTCCGAGTTTTACCCGGAATTTTTGAATTCAAATCGCTCCAGCCGTTCTCACGTGATGACATTACATACATGGACCATTTTATTTTTATATATATAGATAGATAGATTTAATTAATTATGAATTAAGCTTCAAATAATTAATTAATATTATGAATGTATGATTCTATGAATCCAAGATGGAAAAACTCTTTAAATAATTGTATAATATCTTTTAGAACAAACCGGTAACTAACGCCCAAGAACAAAGAGGAACTCTCCACTTACGTACCGTCGACGAATTGAATCTAATGAATAAGACAGAAGTACAGCATTTAATAGCGCCCAATTTAGACAACAATCACACAAACGAAGTCTTGGATAAAGTAAACTCATCCAGTCTGAATGACATCAATCTCATAGGTGATGATTTGTATGAAGATGATCATTTTAAATTTCATGATTTGGACACCCAAATGGTCAACGATTGGCCAGAAACCTACGAAGATCTAGCCGAGGATATTAACTGTATAATAGCTGATGCTTCAAATGAAAATAGTGCTGAGAATTTGGTCTATACTGTGAACACTAACAACAATCAAAAGTTGACCAGCAGTAATTTTGATATTGACACGCCTCAGGTTTCTTTAATAACCATACGTGATATAGAGGAATTAACTGGTACAGCAAATCATGCTGTTATACATTCAGCAATAGATCATCAACAAGACTTAATAGCAGAAGAAATACAAGATAGTCAGAATGATGTAGCGGCCGATTTGGATATTGTAAGTCAGGAATCTTTGATGGCCATACAAAGCTTAACTGAAAGTGTTAGTGACAGCAATCTCAAAAGAGAATTAGCTAATGCTACGCCTGAATCTAATGAAAACTCCGCGGCTTCTAAAGTTATGGAAACAAATACCACCCAAGAAAATAATAATAAATCAATAGCTTCAGTTAGTGAAGTGCCACCTTTAGTGCCGGTAACAAATACCACCACAGATTTAGCTGATGCCAACAATATAAATCCTTTACCCAACAGTAATATACCTTTACCACCCTTAGTACCCGTTTCGCCCATGATCAATTTTAATAATAACATAAACAAAGCCTTGCCAAAACAAACTTCTCCGGTAGAAAAAGGTCGCATATATGTAGCTAATAATCTAATGGAGCCCCCTAAACGTCCTTTAGCAGTCGCAGCAACCAGTGGCACCTCGGTAAGAGGACGACCATTCGGTTCTAATCGCACACGCATTACCAAACTAAAGCAAACCATCGGCAGTTCAGCCGAAGATTTATTCTCAAAATGTTCGGTTAAAGGCTGTGCATTTCGCTTTAAGAAACCCGAAACCGTGGAATATCATCGCAAATGCCATGATATTTCCTCGGACAACCCACAGGCCGCCATATGTCCTGAATGTAAATCAACAGAATTCACCAATTGGAATACTCTACATACTCACCTGTGGCGGGTCCATCAAATCGATATGGAGCTATATAAATGTGAGCTGTGCGAATTTAAAACACCCATATTTTCACGACTGGTCAATACACATGCCAAAATTCACTATGACGATCGCAACTATAAGTGTGAACACTGCGAAAAGGCTTTCAAAAATTCCAAGCAACTGAAAAATCATCGTCGCTGGCATCGTGTGCAAGCGGCAACAGCTGTTACCCCAAATGTGCCCAAAGCCTCACCAACCGAGATACATCGTTGCTGTGACTGTGGTTCAACCTTTTCGCAGCAGAAAACTTTGCGTGAACATTGTTGCAAGAAAGGCGATTCCTCACTAAAGTGCTCAGTATGCGAAAAGCTAATGAGTTCGAAGTCATCGCTAAAATTGCATTTATTAACGCATAGTGATGGCGAGAAACGTTATAAATGTCAAGATTGTGATTATGCCACAAATGATCACAATGCCTTTCGAAGACATCGCATGGGTCATGAAAATCGCAAAATGTATGAATGCAATTTTTGTACCTACAAATTTGTGCAAAGTGTGGCATATCAGGTTAGTCGATGGAAAATTAAAAATACCTAAATATAAGTTTAAATATTTTTTTTATTACAGAAACATATTTTACAAAAACATCCCGAAAAAGCCGATTCAGTTATACATAAATGTTCGGTCTGCTCTTACTCCACCATTAATCGTTCCCTACTCGTGGTGCACCAGGCTAAACATGATAAAATTCCAGATGATGTAGCAAAATCAAAAGCTTCCGAGGAAAGTTCGGTGGGAAAAATTACTGAAAAATCCGCCACAGAACTTCAGAAAAGCAAAATTAAAGTCAAAAGTAATTTATTTACCAGAAACACTACGGAAACTGTGGTGAATATTAATCATAACGATTTGAATCTAGTGCAATTATATAATGTCGATAGCGGCAGTGTTACTTAATAAATGTGTGTGTTTTATACATAAATTAAACAGTTTATTTTTATATAAATAGAATTGCTTAACATTTATAGGCAAATTTACAGATTTTTTGTTAGAATTATATTGTAATATTAGCTCTGTTTTAGGACCTATTGTATACGGAAACGCTTTATTTGTATGTCCTTTCAAACTTCCACTTTTTATTAGGTTTTCTATTGAAATATATAGAGTTTGGGTGAAACTTTATGTGGTCGCAAATGGAAAATGTAGAAATTACAATCTGAATGACCCTTCACCATTTAGGTTAATTTTTTTTCGCCCAATATGTTAGTAAAAATAGCTAGATTCAGGATTGGCAAAAATTTCAAATATAATAAATGATATTAGTGCTGGATTGAAGCAAAAAACTATCGGTGATAAATATTCAATAAATAAATCAGCAGTTTCAAAAATTATAAAATAATTTAGAGAGACTGAGGTACTGTAAAAACTCAACATTTGGGAGGAAGACTTCGTTAAACTACTCCAAGACAAGATTGTTTAATAAATTCCCAAAAATTACCTTCCCGGAGGTAATTTCCAAGAAACCGCACTGGACAATTAACAAATAATTCCATTTCAAATTCAAAATTTTAATAACGGTTGTTTTATTATTTGTTTTTCTTTATAAAAATCCGTTAATACTCTAACCTAAACAAACATCTGGCAACATTTAGCAACATATGTTTTCATTTAGACATTTCTCTCTTGCCCTCTCTTTAACGTGAAATGTCAAGTGCGGCTGCAGGAATTTTAAAAACATTGCAGTTTTCATAAATAAAAATCGAAATAAAATAAGAAAATTATAAAATAAATTTAAATAAATAAAATGATACTGCAGCGTTTACAGTTATTGCGTAATGCAAATGTATTAAAACAATTAAACACACAAAACAAAGTAAGTGAACGCCAGAGAAATGAAGCCTCTTAGACGAATGACATAACCTGCAAATGTTTGTTAACAATAAAATAATTTTACCAATTTCATACATTTTAGTTTACATCATCCGGTATTGGAGCAGTATCAGTTATAAATACTAGAGGTTTACATGTAAGTAGTGATAAGAAATGGCAGAAAAGTGTAAATCAACAATTACCCCTGATGGCTTTGGCTATGCCTAGCATGGCTGTACGTTATGCCAGTACAGAAGGTGCCTCCAAGACCTTAGTCGATTTGGCAGATATCCCAGCGCCACCCGTAGCACCAGAAACCCTGGGAGAGGTAGCGACACAAGCGCTTAATGCTTTAGGCGAACCCACATTTGCTTCTATTGGCCTGGGTGGTTGGTCACCTGTGGGTTTAGTGCAACACTGTATGGAATTTGTGCATGTGACTTGTGATATACCATGGTGGGGTGCTATTGCCATTGGTACTTTAGTAGTGCGTACTATAATTTTCCCCTTGGTTATTATGGCCCAGCGTAATGCTGCCAAGATGAATAATCATATGCCTCAAATGCAAGTTTTGCAAATGAAAATGACCGAAGCCCGTCAATCAGGCAATGCCATAGATTCTGCTCGTTATGCCCAGGAAATGATGACGTTTATGAAGGAAAAGCAATTGAACCCATTGAAGAATATGATTGTACCTTTGGCTCAAGCACCTCTGTTTATTTCCTTCTTTATGGGTCTGCGAGAGATGGCCAATACTCCCGTTGATTCGATGAGAGACGGTGGCTTATTTTGGTTCACAGATTTGACTGTAGCTGATCCTACATTCATGTTACCCATCATTACAAGCGCTACACTGTTTTTGACAGTGGAAATTGGTACAGATAGTGCTAGACTGGCTGCACAAAATATGGGTATGATGAAATATGTACTAAGAGCCTTGCCCATAGCTATTTTCCCTTTCACAATGAATTTCCCCGCCGCTATTTTAACATACTGGGCTTGCAGTAATTTCATATCTTTGGGTCAAGTAAGTAAACAATTTCTAATAAGAAATATAGTAACTAATATATTTGTTTTAATTTAGGTGGCTGTTTTAAAAATTCCTGCCGTACGTGAATACTTTAAAATCGATAAAATGGTGATACATAAAGCAGAAAACTTACCGGTTAAAAAGAAGAAATTTGTTGAGGGCATGAAAGATTGTAAGTAGCAAAAGAAACTCTACAATAATGAAAATTTTTATTTAATTTTTTTTTTTCATTCAGCTTGGCAAAATATGAAGATCACCAAAGAATTAGAAGAACGCCAGAGATTGGATGAAATTCGCTTTGCCAAGGCCGGCAAAGGCCCATTGGTTAAAACATATAAATATGATCCCACAAAACCCCGGCCGACTGCCAATATCCAAGCGAAAAAGAGTAGTTAAGTTTAAACATGTTATCCCTTACACAAAATTAATTGTTTTTATTTTAATAAAACAAACAAAAAAATCGACATTCTTTAATGGTTTTTTTTTTAAGCTGCAGCTACTTCTCTAGATGCTATACACTGATTGATAACTTCAGCCAAGTGTTTATTTTCCAAAGCTGCTGCCACTCTTTCCTTGTCGGCCAGCTGCTTGTTTACTGCATTTTCTGAGGCATGAGTACCTGGTGTAATTTCCACGGTTACCTTAAAACGGGGCGGTAAAGATCTCAGTAATTTTACTCTGATGGATAAACCAATAAGAGTAGCCATAGAGCAGTGCGGTATAGTGGGTGTAAAGTTAACAAAAACTTCATTTTTTTCATCACTGACTTTGATTAAGTCTTCTTGCACTACTCTGAGTTCCTCTAACGACAAAGGATGCTCCGGATCATTTATGTTGCGTATGAGATCTGAAATTATATATATGTACATAATTATTGCAAATTTTGTTTAAAAAGTTGGCACAAAAAATGTATTTGCAAGTTACCAAATATTTCCCGAGTGTCAAAAGGATCGCTGACATTTTCATCGACATTTTCTTTGGTAATTACACGTTCCTTGGATTTGCTGTACACATTAGGATTAATATTTTCAATTTCGGTAGGCATTTTTATAACTTATTGGTAGTGGATTTTAATAAATGATCAATTAATTAATGCGTTCTTGTGTTTTGCTCTTCTTCTTATTTGAATGTATCAGTCACACGAACAAAGTGTTACCTGATTGATTTTATTTTTAGGTAATTGCCAACTATTTTAAATGTACAAAAATAATAAATATCGTCGATGCGCCAATAAAAGAATAAGTTTGAGAGCAATAGAACTGTTTATTTTTTGTATTAAAACCAAGGTTAATAGAAGAGATTTAGGGTTATAGAAGAGATTTAAGTTTTGAATTTGAAAGTTTTTAATATATGTATGTATATGGAATCTGTGGGCATCTGCGAGGACCACTTTATTTCAAAATATACCTATTTTTATGAACGTTTCAACTTTAAGGCTTATTGTTTTCTGATTACATAAAATTCCATTTTTATGATTTTTTAGGAATTGTGGGATTCTCAATAGCAATTTTTAATATTTATTTTTATCTTTTGCATTTTCTGTAAAATTTCATTAAAATAGATTCTTCTATGAATTTTTTAATTACATACATATTGTAAGTTGTATACATTTTTTGAAATTAAATAACAATTTCCAATAATATAGCTATAACAAGTTTTTTTTACGTAATCTTTTAACGGAAGCCAAATATATTAAAATCGAATCGATAACAAACATTTGCCATCGTTTTCAATTTTTCATATAACCGAGGTAGCCCACTCCATCCTTTCTGTTGTTTAATGCCCTAATTCAAAACTCAAACTCAATTACACCTCTTCTATAGCAAAGAGAACATTAAAATCGGACTACCCGTTAGAAATTACAGATATATTTTGTTATTTAAATCCATGAAAATTATTTTTAATAATGTCATTAATTACATGTGAATGCCTTTATATAATGCTGCCACACTATTTAATCAACGTCAGAGTTGTATTTTAAAAATCATTTGTTTCAGCAGCAATGTTGGTAACTTGTCTGTTCTGAAACACGCTAATTCTGTACTTTAATTCCAGATTTTAGTTAATTTTTTTTTTAATTTTTCTGTACTTCGTCTGAAACTTTTATAAAAGAAAATATAGATTATGGAATTATAAAATAAGTTTGGATTTTAATAAATACCATACAAAAACTTCTATTTTATTGTAAAATGTCTAAGCATCCTCTTATATGTGTAACGAGGATGCTGCGTTGCAATTACTAGTACGAATATTAGCTTCGGTTCTGTTTCGACCTAACAAAAGCCTTTTTAATATATGTATCCATTTGGCCAATAACACATTTATATTACAAGTATTCTTATCCTGACGATTCCTACAAATATATGTTTAATTAAAAAAAATAAGAAGAATTTAATATCAGCATCAAGAAATTTAAGCTTAATAATTACAACTGACATTGTAAAAGAGCATATATTTCTTGGCAATAAATTCCAAAAACGAGCAGCTTGTACAACAAATAATTATTCATATATTGAATTATGTATACAAGATATAATAAATTGGGGATTTCTAAGATTTCAACCAGTGAAAATCGCTAAAATAACTTTTCATCACTAAACTGGTTTGAAACTCGCCAAATTGAAAGCACTGTTTGCCGGTAGCAAGGCACATAACCAAGATAAACACACAAACCCAGTTGATTTCAATTTTTATATGGAACCCTTGCGTATTGATAATGTCAAAAACCATACATAAAAAACACCAGCAGGGTTGCTGATATTACCTTGTATATGTGCCTAGATTGCAACAAAATTGAAGCATTTATAAAAAATTCCTGACGCGCGACAGTTGGGTGCCGTTGTGTGTGTGTGTTGTTTTTGCAATTTGAATAAATTAATAAATACAAAAAAATAATTAATATAATTTATGTACATATGCATACAAAAATAATAAAAAAATATGTGAATAAATCTTCATTTCTGACGCTAAAATTGGTGCATTAATTAAAGTTAAACAAAAAAAAATTGAATAAGAAAAATTTGTACCGTCGTAAAGAAAAGAGAAAAAAAAATTAAATAGCATCCTTAATAATGCGTCGTGTATAGTTCAGTTTTTTTTTTGTATCGTATCGTATGTACTGGAAGTTACCAACAAACAAAGCCAGCCTCACCCTCTTTCCGTTTATCTTGGGTTTTGCTTGACTGTTCTTAATATTTATTCATTCCTTGTTGGATTTGTTGCCGTATTCTTATTATTTTTTTCTAGTGTGTACATGTCCTGTATGTCAGCTCTTCTGCTGACATCTTGATGTTGATGCGGGTGCGATACAATTCTCTGTATTTTATATTTCTTATTATATTCTACAAACAACTTGTCTGTTATTTTATATAGTGTCAAGTATTTTTACAAAATAAAGAAGAAAAAAAAAATAAAATTTTATACATCTCAAGTGCTGTTTTGTGAAAATGATTGTGTCTTTTGTTGGGTTTTTTTAAGGAAAGAATTTAAAAGTTGGCACACAATAAAAGAGTATATAAGCACAAAAATTTAAAATAAAATTGCAAAAAAAATTGATAAAAAAAACCAATAAAATAATGACCAGTATCAATAAAACAACAAAGTAAAAGTGAAAAACAAAAACAAGAATAAGCTGAAAAACAAAAACAAGAATAAGCTGAAAAACAAAATCAACAAAGTATATAAAGTTACATGTGCCATATTTGGGATGCCAAAGCCCTAATTTCGTTGTCAAATTTTATCATGTGATTCTTCTTCTCTTCTTAATTCAACATTTTGCTTCAATTTATTATTTATCATTTGCCAATGTTACTAGTTGATGTCTAATTTTCAAGGTAAGTTTTCTATTATTTTTACTTTTATTTTTTTTAATAAACTTTCAGACAAACATACATATTTGCAAAAATACCGATAAATGTATGAGAAGATATGTGTGTATTTGTTGTTATACGTACACACCTTTTATTAAATTCCCTTTTCTTGTTGTAGCTTTTATTCACTAATTAATTTATCCTATTTTTCATCCTTGTTTTCACTCTCTCATCCTTGGTGTGTTCACCAATACATAGACTTCGTTCTCACTCATCTATCAATTGTGTGTTTTTGCTTTTTTCCTACCTTATATTTCTTATCAGTTGTGTATATTTTATTTTGTTGCTGTTGTTGCTTTTTTCTTGTACATATATGTATATTTATTCGTTTGTTGCTGTTTTTTTTTTGAGTAAGAGTTGTTGTTTGTATTGTTTTTTGTCTTATTGGCAAGATGCCTGTTTAAAAGTTAATGAAAGTGACGTCTGACTCATTTTGTTTTGGTTTTTGTTTCTGGAGATTTTCTAGACAATTTAGATTTAAACAGGGGGAAAGTAATAATTTTATATTTTATTAAGATTATTTGTTTTTTTTAATATGTACAGTATTCAACATAAGTCTACGAACGACCACAATTTTTGCCACTTTATTAGAGAAAACCCGGAAAATAAAAAATTAATTAATTAATTAATAAAAGTATGTACCAAAAAAAATTGTGTTGCTATGTAAACTTGAAAAATTATTCATAAAAAACAATAAAAAAAAACATTGACAAAAGTCTACATACTACCACAGCATGTCCTGGTTTTTTTTGAATACTAACAGATAAGCATGCAATTTATTAAGTCTACAGTTCAAAAAATATTCAGTAACTTTGAAAACACTGGTAGAGTTAAAAACAAGCTGCGAAGTGGTCGCCCAAAGAAACTACAACGTAGAGATGTAATCTTCATTTTAAAAGAAGTCAACAAAAACTCAAAAGTAAATACCACAAAATTGCCCAAAGAACTCGCAACAAGATCAGAAGTTATTGTTCAATTCAAAGAACCTTAAATAATAATGGTAATTAAAGCAGAATTCCTCGTAAATTAGCGAACGGATCGCAAATTTCGTTTGGAATTCGCCCAAAAGCACTTTGAAAAGGACATGGAATTCTGGAAGCGAGTTTTGTTCACTGATGAGTTGAAGTAAGGAGTGAGATCGAAAAATTCTTAACATACATATATGTTTATAAAAAAGAAACCACTAAACTTACAGCTTTAATTTTTTTTTTATTTGATTGAAATTATTATTACAATTTACAAAAAAAATTATTTTTATAGTTTTAATCACTAGTGATGAAATTTTGAACCTTTTTCGGAAACCCTTCCATTAACGTTTTTATAGTGCTTTCTGTCACTTTGCTCGAACATGTAGTCCATCTCCGTTTAAAATCTACCACACTTTTGGACACCTTTTTTGTACTCTTCAATTCTCTTTTAACAAGAGCCCAATATCTCTCCACTGGCCTTAGCTCCGGGCAGTTTGGAGGATTTGCCTCTCTTGGTACAAATACCACATTATTGTTCTTGTACCACTCAAGGGCTTGTTTGCCATAGTGACAGGATGCCAAGTCAGGCCAAAAATAAGTGGACACATTATGAAGTCTTATGAATGGAAGCAGCCTTTTTTGTAAACATTCCTTGATGTAAATTTCGGTATTTATAGAGCCCGTTGTAACAAATGAGTGGCTTCTTTTGCCGCAACTGCATATTGCTTGCCATACCAAGAACTTTCTGGGAAATTTTGTCTGCTTTTGGGTCCTAAACTTTTCTTCAACATTCCCTCGAGCATCAGCAACATAAAATTTTTGACCTGGAAGTTGCGAAAAATCTGCCAGAACATACGTTTCGTCATCCATTATGCAGCAAGAATATTTTTTTATAAAACTTGACTTCAATTTCCGTGCTCTGTTTTTGGCCTCTAAATTTTTAGTAGCGTTCCTGTCAGGAACTTTTTGAGCCTTGTATGTTTTTAAACCTGCATTAGCTTTAACTTTTCGTACCAAATAGTCCGAGCACTGAGCTAACCGGGCTGCTTTCCTACCGGATGTGTTGGGAGCTCTTTTGAAAATGCGTTCTATTTTTTTGGCTTTAGAAACATCATGTGGACCATTCCTTCTACCTGAACCAGGTTTTCTATCAACTGACAAGTTCTCCCGGTACTGTTTAATAACATTGGAAACAGTTTGACGTCAGACCTTTGTATGCTTGGCCAACTTTTTGTAAGACCAAGTTGGGTTTTGTTGAAAATATTTAATAATTTCAGTACGCACTTTTTTCTGGTCACTCATTTTAATCAGATTAACAAAAAAATTAATATAATTGACATTACACATAATAACTGACATGTTTTTCAAAGGTAACTTGATCAAAAAAAAATTCAAATAATACTTGGGTTAAAAAATGTAATGAAAAACGTGTGTTAAGAATTTTTCGATCTCACTCCTTATAACATATTTGGAAGTGATGGGAGAGATAAAGTATGGCGCAAAACAAAAAGCAACAGCAACGGATCCGAAAAACTTACTCGCTATAGTTATGTTAAGCATGGTGTTGGCAGTGTGATGGTTTGGGGTACTGTCGCTGCTTCTGGAGTGGGAAAGTTAGTGTTTATTGAGGATAATATGGATCAGTACAAATCCATTTTGGTTAAAGTTGGATTTTTCAGCAATATAACGATCCGAAACATTGGTCTCCAATTGTCAAAGATTGGCTACTCTACCATGCCCCATGACAATTGTACACACCACCTCTAAACCCTGACTTAAATGTTATTGAGTACGTGTGGGAAATTCTACAACGGAAGGTCCGAAAACATCTTATTACTTGTGCACCAATGTTAAAGGAGAACCTTCCAGAAGAATGGCAAAATACAACGTCCGCTGAACTGAAAATTTAGTTGCTTCGATGCCCAGACGCTTGTAGATGCCCATGGTGGGTGGCCCAAAGAAATATTGAATTTAATGAAAATTTGTATTCGCTGAAAAATGTTTACGATCGTATGTAGACTTTTGTCAACATATTTTTTTAATTTTTTGTGAATAAAAGTTTAATTAATTATAAATTTAGCGATATTTTTTTTTGTTATATTACTAAAAATGCATTTGAAATAAAACTGCATCATTACTTTTACTTATTATGGTTTAGAAGTCCGCGAGTTACGAAAATAATGGTCGTATGTAGACTTTTGTCGGTCACTGTATGTATTTCCCACACGTGCAAATTATTTAAATTAATTAATATACACACATACTAGGGTTATCAATTATTCGAGTTTTACTTTAATCAAATATTTATATTATTATTAGATTAAGCGATCCTAGATTATTCCAACGAATAATGACTAGTTTTTTTTTAAACGTATTTTATCTATCTACACAATGTCAATCAACAGGGTAGTGGTTAAATTCTAATTCAACTGCTTAATTATTTTTGAACTTTCCTAGCTGTTGATGGGAATTAGATGCCATTCGAAAATATGAACAATCTTGCAAAATTGAACTGGCCTGGTTTCAATTAGTTCATATTATCGCGAGTGCAATAAAATAGACAAATTTGAATTGTACAAAAATACAAAATTTATAATACTAGTACCTATCTAGATGTAAATTTAAACTCTTGGTTTTGTTTCTTTGAGACATTTTTCTCCAATTTTTTGTTTAATTTTAACTTGAAAAGTAATTTATTCGAACATCCGATTAATTATTGATCGAATAATTTTGTATAGTTAGTACCTATTGAAAAAATTTTATAAATTCGAATAAAAAATATAATATTTTCCTCGATTATTCGCATAATTTTTTTTCGAACTACAAATTTAGTATATACCTAAGTATTTAGTATATATAATACGGGTTTGTTTTTTTTCTAAAAGAAATTTGGCGCGTTTCTTCGATCGATTAAAAAATACTTAGTAATTAATATAAATCATGTCAGTGGTATACAGTGAGTGACAATACAATATATTGTTACGTTTTAACCTTTTCAAAACGCTGGTTTATTTCCTTTAAATAAACCGGATACTTTTGATTGCAAATAAAAGCCGTTTAGTAGTTTGAAAATTGTAACAATTCTTTATTTCTTTAAAATGTACAAAAACAACAGAATTAAATAGCCACTCAATGTTTTTTATACACGTTTATAAATTCTCAGAATTACAGACACAATTTATAATGTACACGAATTTACTTGAAAAACACACAACACACTTTAAGGCACTTAGATGATGTTTATTCGAAAAGCGTCTCTGATCAACTCAACTAACGACTGCAACCTCTGCCATTATTTATAACACTGCATTACCATCTAGAAAGCTCTTTAACTGTCAAAGTTCGAATATTCTAGATCATACGCCATCTGTGGTGTACTTTCTACAATGTTCTTTAACTGAATATTCGAATACAGCGTTGCCAACTTACGATCAAATCAACTGAAAGCTTTTATTTAACAATGCCCACAGATATGTTGCAGTCTGCCATTACAGCACTGTTACTTGAAAGCACTATGCTACTTTTAAATCAGCCCTTAAAATCGTTATATTTGAATTCAAGTACAATTTCGTAACAATATGATTAACATATATTCCGATGCGCCTTCGAAACAGCTTCATAAGATTTCACACTCACAGTTTTATTATCGAAAAATCAAAAAGTTGAAATTTTCATAAAATGGTCCAGCTACCTATTTCTTATTGCAAAAAACGTATTGCGAGATTTTTTTTTTATATTTTTAGCTTTACTCTTGAAACATTTGTACAATATAAATTTATTTAAAGTATTGGGCATTGACCTTTCCCCATCTTCTAGCGGAATATGGATTCCGAGCCAAAAAAACTATTGATATTTTGAGGCCATACTTGTTCTGAAGACAATCGTATCCCAGAAAGAGCGTTCCGCATCGATACGGACGGGCAAGGTCTGAAATATATAGCGGGTGAGGCAAAACTTCCCAACTACTTCATTCTAAATACTTTTTAACATGCATTGCAACAACGGTTTCATATCTGTTCGATACGGGTCTTGTCAGATAAGACACTTTTGAAGCCACCAAATGCAGATAATTACCTTAGCTCCATGGGTATTTTGCTTTGGTGTCGATTCGGCTGGTTGGCCGGCCTTCGCTTACAATATCTTACGCTTTGGATTATAGTAATGGATCCAATTTCATCGCAAGTAATAAATCGGTGCAAAAATCATTTTTATTTATAGCGTTCAAGCAGCATTTCCGACATAGAGAATCTTTTTTCAAGGTCTTTCAGCTTTAATTCGTATGCTACCCAATTTCCCTGCTTTTGGGAGAATTCTACTGCTCGCAAACGTTTTGAAATTACTGCGTAGTTCCTAATGATTTAGCAAGCTCCTGTTGAGTTTGAAAACATCAGTAATGCCTCCAATTCTTGGTCTTACATTTTTTTTTAAATTTTTTTTTAATTTAATAGTGAAACAAATTTTGGACAAAAAATTCTTTTTCGTGAAAAAAAATTCAGGATAAAAAATATTTTAATCCGAATCATGTATGTTTGTAACTTATTGGGGGCTACGGAAATTTGATTTTAACATACATTCGGCTATATCGAATCCATTATCTATAACGATCCAGTATATATAACTTTGTGGGGTCTGAAATGAAAAATGTTGATATTACAAACGGAATGACAAAACTTATAAAATATACCCTTACCTCTCATGATGGTGAAGAGTATCGCTTTTATTAAACTTTTAGTTTTATAAATTAAATTAATTTCTAAGCAATTGTTTTTTTTTTGTAATCTTTACACACTTTCTATGCTCTTTATAAAATATTGGAACAACTTTATTATTTATATTTTTTTTTTGTAAAGAATATGTGTTTGTCAGCTTAAGAACATTTCCACATGTCTGCTATTGATATAAATAAAGAAAAAAAAATATTCAGTTGTTAACTCATTTCTCATTTAGCACATCTTATTGTTAATTTTTTCTGAGCTACTATTAGTATTGTGTGAAAATCATTATATGAAATGTTAAATACTTATAAATAAAGAAACAAGTTTGAATTTTTTAAGCGTTTAAAACGAATGTGAATTCCTATAACTTTCTAATATTTTTTTAGTTTTACTATAAGTCTTTTTTAAATAAATTTTATGAAAGGAATAATTTTATATTTTTTATAAACCCATCAAAATATTTGCTAAATTATCATACGTGTTTAAATGTTGCAATTTTTTTTTAACTGCATTCATTCAAGCAATTTTTTATTAAATGAACATTATGAAAAACTTGTTTTCCTTTGTTTTATTAAACAAACTGCCACTTCCTATATAATGAATGGAAAGTGAGTTGGATATTTTGTTTTAATGAAAAAGCACTCAGTTTTAAGAAATATTTTCGAACGAATAAAATCTATTTGAATCATTTTTATTTCGTATAGGGTCTAAATAGAAATTAGTAATATTTGTTTAACATGTGTGAGAATTTTTCTAAAGAAAATTTATTTAAGTCTTTTAATAAAGATAATCTATAACTTATATACAATATAGATAAGAGCACGTGCCATATTTTGAGGTGCTAAAAAATTTTTAAGTTTTAATAATATTGTTTTCGTTATCGCTCAAGGAGATGTTATCATTCGACTTGTGTATATATTGTGTTCAAAACTTTCACTGACGCTTTTAAACTCAGCATTCATTAATACTTTTAATGGACTTTGGTTCAATAATTAAAATGTTTTAATATTTTCTTAATTATAAAATTGTTCAAAATAAAATTTATTTTGTTTTGTTTTCATACAAAAACTGTTTTAAGAAATTTTTAAAAATTTCACATATCTCAACATTGATAACAACCCAAGTGCAAGTTTTAGTTCTTGTCATAAAGAACATATAAAATCAAAAAAACTTATTCTTCAAGATCAAAATCGCAAAAAAATTAAAAAAAATCGATTTGTTTGGCCTTTTCCCCCGTTCAGGTCCATACGTAGCAAACCGTTCAAAATTCAAGGAAACAATAAATTACAAAAATGTACCTAAGATCTCAATAAACAACTTTCTAGAACATATGAACTTCCTAGGAATGATTCTTACCACCGTTTAGTTATTATTAATTCCTGTAGTTAAAAACTAAAGGAATTAAGTGTTTTGGGCCATAAATTATTATAAACCAAAGCATACTTTTAGGCAGCTTAAAAAAATTTATTTAGATGTTTTTTAAAAGTTTTTTGCGATTTTGATCTTGAAGATGAAGTTTTTTTGATTTGATATGTTCACATTTTTTGTTCTCTATGACAAGTTTGCAACTTTGCCTCAGAGATTAAATCAAAATTCCAAACTGTTTGCAAGATATGAGCCTTAGGAAATGATCACTTTTTTGCAAAAATGACATCGAGGTTCATAAAAAAAATGCATGACTTTGAGCAACGGGTCTTTTGTAGAGGTAAAACTCGCCTCATATTCTCATTGTACTATTATAACCGTGTCTATATCTATTTGTTCTGGTATTTGCTAATTTATTTATTTTTCTGTTAAAAATTGCGTTTAATTTCTTTTTACTTTTTTTCATTAGTGGTGAAAATTCGTTATGAAATTATTTTATTAATTAAAGTTTTTGTTAAACGGCTCTTAAATTTTATATTATTTAGGGGTCACAATTATTTGATCGTTGAGTCACGGGTATTTTATCACGTTGTGAAGTCATAAATATGCTGATTATGCGGCAATTCTGATATTGTCACATATTGAAGGTGGGTGTTCAGAATTCGGCACAGCCGAATATAACACTAGTTAGATTTGGATTTCATATGACTTTGAAAGTTAAAATACAGTGGGTAAAACCAGCAATTAAAACACAAACATTTATAATGAACAGTTGAGTTTTAACTTTTTAAAATATATTTCTGTGAAAACCTCTAAACAAAGCTGACTGTGAAAGGCAAAGTAATTCTTCAGGCATCGAACAACTTTGAACTTGCAGTTAATATTTAATGTGTGAGAATTAAAATGTGTTGTTTTGTAGCAAAATATAGCTGAAATTATCACTACTTTATTCAACACTTTTGGGGTTCATGTTTTAATAAAAATTCATTGATAGCTAGCAAAAAAACAATAAGAAAACATTGTGCTTTCTTATCTTATAATTTTGAAATAAAATCGACAATGAATCTACTCGTTTTATCTCGAGTGTTTCTTACATAGTATGTCTTTGTCATGGCGTTAATTAAAGAACCTTAATTTAAAATACTTTTTATTTTGTTTACTAAGAAATGATAATACAAAACATAATCTAAATATTATTATCTTTGGCTACTTGGTAACACAAACTCAATTCTAATCAAATCTTATCAATATAATATCTCTCTAATATGTATTAACTTTTAGGTGTTGCAAACAAATATTAAGCAATATTACTATGTTAATTTTTTAAACTTAATATCCAAATCATTCGCACGCAAACTTTTGCTTTTTTTTGTTGTATTTTTTATGTTTGGCATTAAAGCCAAATACAAATGTTGCTACTAAAACAAGCAAATACAAATATTTATAAAATTTACACAATCAACAAAAAAAAATAATTCACTTAAAGTAAAGAAAGAAACAAAAAATAACAAAAATATTATAAAGACCAATGAACTTTGGAATGACGAGACCACACCAGACCATCATCACATAAACAATAAACAGTTGTCGTTGAATTTTGTTTGAAATTTGTAGAGGTAAAACTCGCCTCATATTCCCATTGTACTATTATAACCGTGTCTATAGCTATTTGTTCTGGTATTTGCTAATTTATTTATTTTTCTGTTAAAAATTGCTTTTAATTTCTATTTACTATTTTTCATTAGTGGTGAAAATTCGTTATGAAATTCTTTTATTAATTAAAGTTTTTGTTAAACGGCTCTTAAATTTTATATTATTTAGGGGTCACAATTATTTGATCTTTAGAAGTATCTAAAGGTGACGAATAAAACTAGTTATAAAGAAATATAATTTACGAAAAATTCGCTTTTATTTAATTGAAGCACAGTGGGGTTGAACTTCCAAAAAAATGGTAATAAATTTTATAAAACGTTGTTTAATAACATAAAATAATATTGATTAATATATTAGGTTTGTTCCATTTGTAAGGATACAAAGTTCGATCCTCTTCCTGGATTTTCTCATATTTGTTTCTAAGAAAGCAGGGTTTATTTTGATATCATATGGGAAGTCTTTCTAAGATGCAAGGTTAGTAGAACTCCTAATAAGTCGCATTTTAAGGGTAAGGGTATATTCATTAGGGCTATATTTTTTTTTACATTTTTTGCAAATAGTTTTTTTTTATAAATTTTAAAAAAATCGTTTATGATGGTGAGGTTTTTATTTAAAAAAGACCAAAATTGGGTTGTAGCCCTAATATACAGTGGTGGCCAGGAATTTAAGACAAAAATTGTTTGCTAAATTCCACGTGATTGTCAATTATTTTTTCAAATATTTCCACAAATATGTATGCATGAGGTCTGTTTTAACACACAAGTGTGTTTTATTCGACTGTGTCAATTCAAACATATTCACCACGAACACATAAAAATTTTCAACAACTTGACCAACAATTTTTTTTTTTTAAATAAACATATTTTCTCACATTTATATCATTATATTTTTATTATTATAAAATATTCGGACCAAATTTCTTATTTTTAGTTCCATTAGTTTCGGTCATATCATGTTATTAACAGCGGATGTTCACTGAGGTGGGTCAACGTATTTCCACATATCTTTGTCCATATATGTTTTACCGATTTTTCCAAATATTTTTCAGAAACTAGAAACATTAATAATAAATTTCATACCCTTTAGAGGTCCTTCTATTTTGGCGCTATCGCACTTAAAATTCAGTTGATGAAAAAAATTCAAGTATTTGTCTTAAATTGGTGGCCACCACTGTACATATAAGTTTGTCGGCACACAAATTGCTGAGATATAAGCAAAAAACGACGACTAGTACAATTTTTATACCCACCATCCAAAAAAATGATTTTGTAACACATCAAAATAATTGTCGCCGACCAACATTAGTATAGGGGGGTTTCATGTCAAGTGAACCAACTTTTGAAATCGATGTCTTCCGATCGGGATGAAATTAGCAATTTGACATTTTCATCTATGTTATTAAATAATGTTCTTAGCAAAATGTGTCCTAATAATTTTAGGACACTATTTCTTCAATCTTTCGAAAAAAAAATTAAAAATACAAAATTTTTAATATTTTTTTTTCGAAATCAAAAACAGTTTTGACTTTTTTTTCAAAATGGGCTCTTTTTTTCTAAGACGATTTAGCTATGTCCGTCCGTCTGTCTGTAGTAAATACGATAGGGGCCAAACGAAAGGAGCTAGCTGGCTGACAAATACTCTCTGTTGAGATGACTAAACATTTGGCAACAATTTTTATACCCTACACCACCATAGTGGGGAGGGTATTATGCGTTTGTGCAGATGTTTGTAACGCCCAAAAATATTAGTCTAACACCCACCTTAAAGTATGCCGATCGACTTAGAATCACTTTCTGAGTCGATTAAACGATGTCCGTCCGTCTGGCTGGCTGTCCATGTAAACCTTGTGCGCAGAGTACAGGTCGCAATTTTGAAGATATTTCGATGAAATTTGGTACATATTATTTTTTCGGCTCAAGTACCAAGCCTATTGAAAGTGGCTGAAATCGGTCCATTATTTCACCTAGCCCCCATACAAATGTCTTCCCGAAATTGGACTTTATCGGTCATAAATGTTTAATTTATATATGTATCTCCACAAATTCCGCTCCAAATAAGTTTTATATACACAAAATTCATGTCACCAAATTTTGTTACGATCGGTCCATAATTAGTCATAGCTCCCATATAGACCCGCTTCCGAAAATCACTTTAACGTGCATAAATCGTTTAAAAATGTTGGTATACACACAAAATTCAACATAATTAACTTTAATATAGACATAAATTACACGACCTAATTTCATGGTGATCGGTCCATAATTGGTCATAGCCCCCATATAAGGCCCACTTCCGAAAATCACTCAAAAATATAAATTATTGAAATTTTAAATGAAAAATGCTCTTTTACTTAGTGTAGGGTATTATATGGTCGAGCTTGACCGACCATACTTTCTTACTTGTTTTTTTTTTAAATTAAATTAAATATTGAAAAATTGTTTATTTTTTTGAGACAAATTATTTTTTTTGGAGCAAAATTATTTTTTTTAGTGAGAAATCGGTTTTTAATAAAAAATCTGATTTTAAGTGAAACATAATTTTTTATTGAAAAATCGGGTTTTAGTGAAGATTTTTATTTAATTTTTTACTGAAAATAATTTTTTTTAAAAAGCTCTTTAATGAAAAAATAATAGTATTTAGATATTAAAAAAATTTTGTTTGATGGAAAAAGTAGTAGAAAAGGTACTTTTTGCAATAAGTATTTTTTGGGATTTAACGGGCGTTACTAAAAAACTTGTTTAATAGGAAATAATAGAAAATGTTTTTTTTTTGCAAAAAGTAATTTAAATGTATTTCAAGAAATATTATATATAAAAAATATTTATTTTTGTAGAAAAAATTAGTTTTTTATGAAAAATCCTTTTTATTATAAAAAATCTTTTTTTTTATGAAAAATACATTTTTTGGCCAAGACCCGATTTCTTTTTATACATCTCTGTCTTTTATGAATCGGTTTGACTTATTTGTTTATCTTTTACAACGACTGTCATCACTACTAGAAACTGAAATCATCGCTACCGCTTAAATATTGTTACCGTAATAATCGAAAATACTATTGCCCCTAAAAACCTTTACGTTATTCTATTAAATAATTTCATATTTTGAAAATAGCAGGGTTGGCAACCACTAAAATCCCCATTTAAGATCGAATACAGTTACCGAAATAAAACCCAAAGTGACATGTCCTTAATAGTTTTGACTTTGTCATAAAGAGTGAGCCGAAAAAAACTTATTCTGTTATTAAGTTAAATAAAACTTAAACCGTTCAATATAAAAATTCTCAAAAGTACGTAAATTTATTCAAATATTGTACAAATTCATTAAACATTAAAATATTGGCATATTACTCGGTATTTATAAATTTTATACACTTTTTTCGGAAATCCTACCATTAAAGATTTTATAGTTGCTTCAGTTACCTTTTTGGACGAGAAGGTTCATTTAGGCTTAAAATCGGAGATGTCCTGGGATACCTTTTTCACAGGCCGAAGTTCTGGACAAAATTTACATTATGGTTTGAATACCATTCAACGGTCTTTTTTCCATAATGGTATGATGCTAAATCGGGCCAGAATCTGTGCTGTTTTAAGAAAGGTAAGACACTCCGCCATATATATTTCAGTTTTTGTCGTGGCTGATGTCACAAATGATAGGCTTCTTTTGCCATAACTGCAAACTTGCTTTGGAATTTTATTTGTTTTTTTGTTCAGTATTAAAATTGAACATTGCCTCGTCCCTCAGTTTTATCTCAATCATTTCGCTCGTTATTTTGCTGTTAAGTTCTTTACCGCATTGCTATCTGGAACTTGAACCCAGCATTAACTTTGGCTCAGCGCACAAAAGAATCAAAGCATTTAACTTTACGAGCTGCTTTTCTGATAGAAGTGTTCGATGGTCTTCGAAAGAGCTGTTCGACTTCATTTGCCATACCAATATCGGTTAGACCTTTTTTCTTTCTGATCCAGGTTTCCTTTCAATGTTCATAATGTTTAATGGCTATGCAAAAACAGTGTCACGATGAACCTTCAAGCATGCTTTCATTTGCGTGCTTGAAAAAATTGTTCACTCAAATAGGTTACAGGGGAAAAACACAATCAGTACAACATAGTTCCAATGTTAGCCATGATTTAATCTATCAGTTGGTAAAGTCGTGATTTCTGCTTAGGATATTACATATTTCCATAAGCTTGGTGTTTAATTTTGATATTAAATTCTGAATTAAAGCTTGTATGCTTAGTTTATTGCGTTTTAATTATATTAGCTAATTAAACCAAAAAAATAAAGAATTTAAAAAGATTCTGATCTGTTAAAAACTTATCAAAAATAATAGCTTTGGTTGGGTTCCATAATCTGAACCTATCAACACTTTATTTTAAGGGCGTTTCAATGCTAGTTATTTCTAATCACACTTTTTTATGATTTTACAACATTTATGAGACACGTATAGATTGCACAATGCTAGTCATGTGGGTTATGTTTTCTAACATTTTTCTAATTCAAGATAAGATATACATACATATGTTTATAGATTATAAATAATAATGAAGATATTAGTGAATGTATTTATTATAACAAATACGAAAATATCATAATATTGAACACAGCCTGTATAATTTGAAAAAAAAAATAAACATTTAAAGAGGGAAATACTCAAACAAATGGTGCCATTTGGTCGTGCTTAATATAAATAGCTCATAATACATGTTTTTTTTTTGGCATAGCACAAATGCTCTTTAGTTTTTTACTTTTGTTTGAACAGAAACCAAAACCCCTTCTTAAACTGGGATTATGAGTTGCTGCTGCATATGTTTTACACATGTTTGCCACATGTATGTTTATTGAAATAAAACGGAAGGATTTCCATAAATTCTGTTGCACATCTTTGGTCTATCAAAAGCAATTGTCACACAAATTTAGATGTCATATAAAATATATATAAATGTAGTTTTGTAAAGTTTTTTCTTTAAATAGTCATTGCACAAAAAATGCCCATTTAAATAAAGAACTGAACATACGATGATGATTGTATTGTATTGTGTTGAGTTTTATTTTTACTTTGATAAATATGTATTACGAGTAGTTTTTTCTGTTGTTTGGATTTAATTTGTAATGGAAATTGTTGGGGCATATTTTTACAACAAAAAAAAAACAATTTTGTTAAAGCAAAAAATAACAGCATTTTAATGTTCATGTTATAAAACAAACACAACCCCAATTTTATAATAATTCTATAAAAAAAACAAGAAATTGTGGGGATAAAGAACACAAACTGTTTTATTGGTTTTAAGTTCAACACACTTTTTCAAAACAGGGAAAGCATATGAAATGAAATGTTATAAAAGGGAGTTGTTTTTTGCTTTAGTATCGATAAAAAAAAATTGTGTAAAAATTATTTCCTTTTTATATCACTACACCCGGCGTCATGTGAATATGTTAAAGGCAGTGGTGAGTGGTTTTAATTTGTTAATTTGATTTTTATTTCCATTAGTGGTTGAATACGCTTACTGTTAGTTTCAAATTCTAGAAATTAATTTATTTTAATTAAGTTGTGTAATTTCAAGCTAAGTTGTCACAAGAATTTTTCCAAGTATGATAAGTTTTTATTAGACTTGCCTAACGTTATGGAATTTCACAAATGTGAAAAATCTAATTTAAAATTTTCAAAATATTTTTATTTTGCCCCACTGTGCAATCGTTCTAATCAAGTAGCTGAAGTTTTTAATTCAAATCAATATTTAGTAGCTTTAAATAAAAAAATGTTACTGCATATAAGAATAATACTAAACATTTTAATTTGGTTTTCATAGTGTTTCTTTTAAAAAAGCGAAATTGTTGCAACCTCTTAGAAAAATGTTAACGTGGGAATTCACCTGTAGTGGACTCAATTTTGTTTATGTTCCAATGTCGCGTTTTGGTACCTAAATCATGATTTGTTATCATTACCCCACGATCGTTCTAATCATGTCGCTGTAAATTTTAATTCAATTCAAAATTTAGTGGCTTCAATTAAATAAAAAAGTTACTGCTTATAATAATCACACTAAACATTTTATTTTAATTTTGAAATGTGTCGCGTTCGCCATCATGAGTGTTTAATTTTTTCAAAAACAAATGGTTTTATTAATTTAATATGCATATTTAGAAGGCAAAAGAAGAAGCGGAAAAAGAATGGAAGCGGAACTTGAGAAAAATAAAAGAGATATATAGATATTACGATGAAGCAGCTGAGAATGAAGAAGTACACAAATAAATAATAAATACGATGCTTTTATTGTAATTTCTTGAACTAGTTCCTATTAAAAACTTGATATGAAAATATGTCGCGTGCTAAATAATACTGACGGTTGCTTCTATTTCAACTATCAACTGAAATACACATTATTCTATTTTAGTTTAAACAAAATCACTTTAAAAAAATTATATTCCCTTTCACAGATTTTGTTACATTTTTCTTGGACAAATTTCCATTACAAACGTAACTGAAAAATAACTCGCATTATACATGTCGCGTGCTAAATAATACTAAAGATTGTTTAAGAAAACATAAGCAAATATTGCAACATAATAACTTCCAACAAAATGACACATTCTTCAACTTAAAAAAAAGCTTTAACAAATTATGTTTAAATTCTCAAATTTTTACTTTTTTTTTGTATCGTTCTGGAGTTTTATTTCTATTATATGGAAACAGAACAGAACCTATTTTTTGTACTAAACAATGGAAACAAGAAAGCAAATTGTTAATATTTAATTGTTTTTGTTTCACTTAAAGCCGTACAAATGTCGCGTTCTGGACCGTACTTATAATCATATATAAAAGCCGCCGTTTAAAACTATTTCTTGTTGTTAGTAAACATAATAATATATATTGAGAAACAAAGACTATTTGCCTTCAACATTAATGTTTCCCTATTTAATATTATAGCCTATTGCTGGAAGATTTATCGAAACATATTAAGGAGTGAGATCGAAAAATTCTTAACATACATATATGTTTATAAAAAAGAAACCACTAAACTTACAGCTTTAATTTTTTTTTTATTTGATTGAAATTATTATTACAATTTACAAAAAAAATTATTTTTATAGTTTTAATCACTAGTGATGAAATTTTGAACCTTTTTCGGAAACCCTTCCATTAACGTTTTTATAGTGCTTTCTGTCACTTTGCTCGAACATGTAGTCCATCTCCGTTTAAAATCTACCACACTTTTGGACACCTTTTTTGTACTCTTCAATTCTCTTTTAACAAGAGCCCAATATCTCTCCACTGGCCTTAGCTCCGGGCAGTTTGGAGGATTTGCCTCTCTTGGTACAAATACCACATTATTGTTCTTGTACCACTCAAGGGCTTGTTTGCCATAGTGACAGGATGCCAAGTCAGGCCAAAAATAAGTGGACACATTATGAAGTCTTATGAATGGAAGCAGCCTTTTTTGTAAACATTCCTTGATGTAAATTTCGGTATTTATAGAGCCCGTTGTAACAAATGAGTGGCTTCTTTTGCCGCAACTGCATATTGCTTGCCATACCAAGAACTTTCTGGGAAATTTTGTCTGCTTTTGGGTCCTAAACTTTTCTTCAACATTCCCTCGAGCATCAGCAACATAAAATTTTTGACCTGGAAGTTGCGAAAAATCTGCCAGAACATACGTTTCGTCATCCATTATGCAGCAAGAATATTTTTTTATAAAACTTGACTTCAATTTCCGTGCTCTGTTTTTGGCCTCTAAATTTTTAGTAGCGTTCCTGTCAGGAACTTTTTGAGCCTTGTATGTTTTTAAACCTGCATTAGCTTTAACTTTTCGTACCAAATAGTCCGAGCACTGAGCTAACCGGGCTGCTTTCCTACCGGATGTGTTGGGAGCTCTTTTGAAAATGCGTTCTATTTTTTTGGCTTTAGAAACATCATGTGGACCATTCCTTCTACCTGAACCAGGTTTTCTATCAACTGACAAGTTCTCCCGGTACTGTTTAATAACATTGGAAACAGTTTGACGGCAGACCTTTGTATGCTTGGCCAACTTTTTGTAAGACCAAGTTGGGTTTTGTTGAAAATATTTAATAATTTCAGTACGCACTTTTTTCTGGTCACTCATTTTAATCAGATTAACAAAAAAATTAATATAATTGACATTACACATAATAACTGACATGTTTTTCAAAGGTAACTTGATCAAAAAAAAATTCAAATAATACTTGGGTTAAAAAATGTAATGAAAAACGTGTGTTAAGAATTTTTCGATCTCACTCCTTATTACTTAGGGTGGAAATAACCAATAAACATTCAACAACATTAACAAATAAACACTTAATAATACAATACAAATAAATTAATATAAGTACACGTATTTTCGACTAATTAAAAACGTAGTTAACTATAATCTATTTATCGCATTCACGTGACAAAGTCGATTGGAAAACACCAACATATTTTAACAATGAAATTAATTTCTATCGTATAAATAATATTTTTAAATACAGTTTGCGTCAATAAAAACTGAAAATACCAGGAAAAGTAACACAAATCAATTAATTAACGACAAAATGATTATTTTTAAAATACATTTATCAAATTTTTGACTAAGAATTATCAGATCTTTAAAATGTGTAATCAATAAATAGGTGTGAAGATAATAGCAGCAAGCTATTCTAACTTTCGTGAATTAGTCATTTTACTTTATTATTAGGATCATGTTTTCAGTATTTCATTAATAGATGACGGAGAACAATTGGAGCATTGAATTTATTGTGGTTTACAAAGTGTGTCGCGTTCACTATCATTAGTGTTTAATTTTTCAAAAAACAAAATTGTAGCTAGCGCTTATAAACACGTTAAATTTGGAATTCACTTGTAGTCGTCATTAATTTTGTTTATGTCGAGTTATGGTATCTGGTAACGTTTGTTATCATTGCCCCTCGATCCTTTTAATCAAGTCGCAGCAAATTTTAATAAAATACAAAATTTAGCAAAAAGTTACTGCATATAATATCACACTAAACATTTTATTTTAAGTTTTAAATATGTCGCGTTCGCTATCAAAAAGAAATGTTTTTATTAATTTAGATGCCAAAAGAAGAAGGGGAGAAGAATGGAAACATTACTTGAGAAAAATTTAAAAGAGATCTAAGACTAATAAATAATATATCGATAAAGCAGTTGAGAAAAGACGGTGAAATTGGATCAACGAAAATTTCAAAAGTGCAAAATTAGGGCAAGACTAATGTGAATAGACAACATGAATATCAAATGAAAGATATTTCGAAGACTTTGGTCAATTTCAGGAAAAATATTTTTTTCACCAAACATTTTTTTTTACCAAAAAATTGTTTTTATTATAGCCTTCACCATGAGTGGCAAGGGTATATATAAGTTTATCATTCCGTTTGTAATTTCTACATTTTTCATTTGCGACCCCACAAAGTATATACAGTGGTTGACAAAACAATGGAAACTTTTCCAAATACTCCATATGTAGCCCAAAATTTAAAATATTTTTTTGAAATAAATTTTTTTTTTTAGTATTTTACTTGTATAGTTTTATTTATATAAATTAACTGAAAAACAAACAACATAATTAATTATATTCTGAAAAAAGGGAACAAAATTAAAAATATTCACTATTTCGCTACTGACAAAACAATGGAAACTTTTAAACTTCTGAAAGAAAGAAGTGTAAAAAGAAAATAATATTTAAAAGAGCGATGTTAAAAGCATCCTGTAATTTTTCACAATTTCTTTTTCTAAGTTTTTCGCATAATTGCTTTTTTTCAAAGTTAACGAAAATGGCTAAAGTTAAGATTTGTGAAGACTTAAAAAATAAAATAATTAACGATTTTAAAGCTAAAAAGTATCTGACAAATATTCAATAAATAAATCAGCAGTTTCAAAAATTATAAAGAAATTTCGTGAGACCCGTTCTGTAAAAACTCAACATTTAGATGGAAGACCTCATAAGACTACTCCTAGACAAGATAATTTAATAGCCAGAGAGTTCAAGAAATTGTTAATAGCCTAAAATTAGAAATAAGTACCCGAACAGTTAGTCGCAGGGCAAATGAGGCTGGTATTGGTTGCTATCGTCCTGTGAAAAAACCACTCATTTCTAAAAAGAACCGTTCTGCTCGTCTACAATTTGCCAGCGATCATTTAAACTGTTCGATACAGAAATGGAATACTGTCCTCTATTCCGACGAATCCAAATACAATTTAAGACGACCAAAGGGAAAAAGATTAGATCCACAGAACACAAATAAGACTGTAAAGTTTGGCGGTGGCAATATTATGGTATGGGGATGTTTTTCAGGACAAGGTATGGGCCCAATTCATATTATAAAAGATACCATGACAGGTAAAGGATACAGAACCATATTAAACGATGTTATGTATCCATACGCTGAGGAAAATATGCCCCTAGTTTGGAGATTCCAACACGACAACGACCCGAAACACACCTCTAAGGTTGTAACCGAGTGGTTACAATCCAACGAGGTACGTGTTCTGAAGTGGCCTGCCCAGTCGCCAGATCTCAATCTCATAGAAAATCTAAGGGAAATTGTAGATCGTAAAATAAGGACCAAAAATTACACCAGGAAGGAAGATTTATCGGAGGCGGTTATAAGGGAATGGCAAAATATTTCAAAGGAGACCATTGACTCTTTAATTGGTTCAATGCATCGTCGATGTGTAGCAGTTATAAAAAATAAGCGATACCCAACAAAATATTGAGTTATTGCAAAGTTTAGACCATATTTGTTAAAATAATACCTAAGTTTCCATTGTTTTGTCAATGCCCTAATAAAGAAATCTTTTAATTTTGTTTTCTCATTTTTAGAATTTAATTAATGTCCTTTGTTTTTTGTTAAATTAAGTTAAAAGTATACAAATAAAATACTACAAAAATGTTAAAATTTTTTAAAAAATTATTTCCGATTTTAGGCAACTAATGAAATATTTGGAAAAGTTTCCATTGTTTAGCGAAGATAGCGAAGTCGATATAGCCATATTCGTCTGTCCGTCTGTATGTTGAAATCAACTTTCCATATCCCCCAAATAACTTACATACTTCATTCATACATCAATATATCGGGAATTCTTCCGGCTCGGTCCATAAATGGCTGAGATATAAGGAAAAAATAGGGATAACGTCGATATCTGGATTAATATAGACAACGATGTATATAAAGCTATAAAAGTTGGACCTACAATGGGTCAAAATTGGGAAAAATATTTTTTAACCGGATTTTTTTTTCCCCCAAAAAAATTTTTAGTTATAATTTTTTTTTCAATAAATTTTGAAAAAAATATTTTTAAAAATAAATTAAAAAACAATTTCGAAAATAAAAAAAATTTTAAAAAAAGTTAAAAAACAATTTTGAAAAAAAATTTAAATTTTTTTTTTTAAATATTTATAAATTTTATTTTAAAGTATAATTTGGTGAAGGATATATAAGTTTCGGCACAGCCGAATATACCTCTTACTTGTTTTTATCTTAAAGTATACTTAAATTTAGTAATGTCGAATACTCCTCTTTTTTTTTCAAATATAATTATATTTGTCTATAATTTGCCACTTTCAACAATTGTCTACCATAAAAAAACATTTAAATATTGCTCTTATTGTGAATTATTTTATAAACGCAAAGTTTAATTGTTTGCAATTTATTTATTTATAATTTATGTCAGCAATTTTCTTATTTGTTTAAATAATAAGAAAATAAATAAAATTTTATACGCTGCAATGTTTGCATTGTTTTTTTATTTGAACGTTTTTTTCTTCTTATTATTGTGGAATTTAAATATTATAAACAATTTGCATAAATATTTTCATATATGTATGTAAAGTGTATTTATACAGTCAGGGCCACTAAAAATGGAACACAATAAGCATGTGTCACAATTACAGTCAGACACACGTTTATAATTTACGTGTAATACCAATTTAGGATGTGCTTTTTGCAGGTGTTTGTCTTACGGAAATTGAACATAAGTTAATTTGACGGTTGTAAATCAATTCGCACAAAATATAGGGGCGGGGAGTTTAAATTATAGGCTATTTAAAAAAAAAGAAAGATAATTATAGTTTAAACGCCCAAATTTTAAACGGGGTTTATTTACTTAAACTCTGCACAACAAATGTACAAATTTTCCATAGACTTTACTTTTGTTTTTTACTTCTTTTATAAAATTTCAATATTTCTATTGAAAAGAAAACTTTATTATTACATTCATTTAGCAAAACCTTTTATTTTCCACTTGCTTTAATTTTTTAAATACCGATGACGTTATCACTCTCGTAGCTGCTGTGATTATCTACTGTATTGTGTTAATTATCACATATGAAGGCAGCAAACAAACTCAAATATTCTACGAGTATAAAATGTTTTTATTTTTTAAATAAAAAAAACAAATATTTTAATACACACTGTCTGGTATTGTATGCTCTACTAATCGACAGTATGTATATATTCTTTGCGTCATTTCAAGTAAAGAAAAATATTTATTTTTCTTATTTTGAAGTTCAATGTTTTTGCTAAAGAGTTAGAAAGAAGTCTGCCATACGAGACACAGTGGGGCATATAGAAAATAAACAATAATAAACAGTTTGTATGTAACTTTTGAGCAACTATTTTTATAACATGTAGAATAGGGGCGGAGAAGTAGTTTGTACACTGATAAAGTTGTTTATTATAACCTCATCTATAAACAACAATTTAATACAAAAATATTAAAACAGGCCAATCTAAGTTCGATTAATGATTAGATAAATTAGGTTTTTGATATGATTTGTTCATGTTTGTTCATGCTTGCTTTTGTTCATGTTCCAATGTTGCGAATCTAAATAATGTTATCAGTGTCTCGTGGTCTTTCTAATAAAGTGGCTGGCAATTTTAATTTAAATCAAAATTTGGAGAGAAAAAAGTTAAGTTGTGTCGCGTTCGCTAACGTAAGTGGTACTTTTTACAAAAATAAATGTTTATTGTAACATGCATATATATTTATGTATATAGATTCGGTGTGTAGAAGTAAACAGGTAAGCAACAACGCGGTACTTTGGAAAAACTAAAAGCTATCCACTAAATTATGAATAATATTTCGATAAAGCAACTAAGAAAATTCACTACCAGTGGACTTAGTTAAACAGTTAAAGTTGTTGAAGCAAATAAATACAAAGCTTTTATTGAAATTACTTGAACTAATCCTCATTACAAGCGTGAGAGAATATGTCGCGTGCTAGATCAGACAAATGCAAATATTTCAGCATGGCAACTGTCAATAGAAAGCCACATTATTCTTCTTTAGTTTAAATTATGTTTCAATACGATCTAATTCAGATTTTTGTATTTGTCTATATGCCGTGGAAAACGAATTCTATTTTTTGTAACTTTCTGCATTCCATTGAAAACAACAAAATTACTTAATTTGGAAACATGAAAATAAACTTGTTAAGATTTCTTAATTTGGTTCACATGAAAAGCATAAAAAAGTCGCGTTCTGGACCGTGAAATTACTTGAACTAATCCTCATTATAAGCGTGATGGAAGAATATGTCGCGTGCTAGATCATATTAAAGTTTGTAAAATAGACAAATGCAAATATTTCATCATGGCAACTGTCAGTAGAAATCCAAATTTATCGCTGTACAAAATTATGTTCCAATTCGATGCAATTCAGATTTTAGTAAATTTTATCACAATTTTGATATAGAAATCATCAGGGAAACCAAAATATGCAAATGCATGTTTTTTCTGGTGAGTCTAATGAGCACATGGATAATATATTTACACGTTTCAGAACTATTTAAGAATTTTGGCATCGATTTGTTAGTGCATATTTTTGCATATTTTACCCTTAAATACATATTTTTGCATATATTTGTCTTAAGAGCATATTTATGTCATATTTTGCGTTTTTAGAGCATATTTTACTGTTTAATAGCATATTTTGAGTTTATCAAAAACAAATTTTGTGTTACTTATTTTTCGCTGTTACAGGTTTTTACTTCCTTTGTTTAAAATTCAAAATTGAAAAAAAAATTTAAAAAACTAAATTTTTTTTTTTTTAAATTTAAAATAACAATTCGAAAAATTTTTTTATCCAAAAAATGAAAAAACTGAAAAAAAAATTTTGTTCACCTAAAAATATTAAATATTTTTATTTTGAAGTATAATTAGGTGAAGGGTATATAAGATTCGGCACAGCCGAATATAGCTCTCTTACTTGTTTTAATATAAAATAAGCACTATTTTAATAATAGCTCCATCTAAATATCAAATTTTAGTTCTAATTCAAACTTAACCGTTCCAAGTGTTAAAGAAATATTGTCTTTTAAATTTGCTCCTGTAACATCAGTTGATGTCGAAAGAACATTTTCTATGTTTAAAAATGTTTTCAGATCCAATAGACAACGATTTTTATTTGAAAATTTAAGTAATTTTTTTTTGGTTAAAAATTATTTAAAAGTTTGTTTTTTTAAGAGCATATTTTTTAAATTTTAAGAGCATATTTTAAAGTTTTTACTGCATATTTAAAGCGCCTAAAACGCTTTTTTTAGAGCATATTTCCGGTTTCCCTGGAAATCATTTTCCGATACGATAGCTCATTCGATCATTCGAATGCGGTAATTTGGCCCCAGATGACAAGTAAACGTGAATAGCTAACGAAATTGGAAAAAGCAAAAAAACATCCTGCAGAAAAAAGAGAAAAATATCATATAAGGCGTAAGTTCAAGAAAAATAGAAATTAATATAAGAAAAGAGAAATATATAAGTTTGTAATTGCCACAATATAATTTTCCGACCCTATAAAGTATATATATTCTGAATCCGTATAGATAGTATGTTTGTCTGTTGAAATCAACTTTCCGAAGCCCCCAAAAAACTTACATTCACGATTCATACATCAATATCTCTGGAATTCTTCCGGCTCGGTTGCTATTAGTCGTGAAAATCGGTCCACAAATGGCTGAGATATAAGGAAAAAACCAGGACAATATCGATTTTTGACCTATATCTGGATTACTAAGTCATTAATATAGATAATATATGTAGATATCTAATGATAGATATTTCAAAGACCTTTGCAATGACGTATATAAGACCTACAATGGGTCAAAATCGGAAAAAAATATTTTTTAACCCGAATTTTTTATTCACCCAAATTTTTTTTAGCTAAATATGAAAAAAAAAATTGAAAAAAACAAAAAAAAAAATTTAAAATTTAAAAAAAAACAATTCAAAAAATTTTTTTTCCAAAAAATGAAAAAAAAAACAAATACATTTTTTTGTTTACCTAAAAATATTTAAAATTTTTATTTTAATTTTATGTAATTTCTACATTTTTCATTTCCGAGCCTATAAAGTATATACAGTGGTGGCCACCAATTTAAGACAAATACTTGAATTTTTTTCATCAACTGAATTTTAAGTGCGATAGAGCCAACATAAAAGGACATCTAAGGGTATGAAATTTATTATTAATGTTTCTAGTTTCTGAAAAATGTTTGGAAAAATCGGTAAAACATATATGGACAAAGATATGTGGAAATTCGTTGACCCACCTCAGCGAACATCCGCAGTTAATAACATGATATGACCGAAACTAATGGAACTAAAAATACGAAATTTGGTCCGAATATTTTATAATAATAAAAATATAACGATATAAATGTGAGAAAATATGTTTATTTAAAAAAAAAAAATTTTTGGCCAAGTTGTGGAAAAATGTTATGTGTTCGTGGTGAATATGTATAAATTGACACAGTCGAATAAAACACACTTGTGTGTTAAAACAGTCCTCATGCATACATATTTGTGGAAATATTTGAAAAAATAATTGACAATCACGTGGAATTTAGCAAACAATTTTTGTCTTAAATTCCTGGCCACCACTGTATATTCTGGATCCTTATAGATAGATGTCTGTATGTTGAATTCAATTTTCTGAAGACCCCAGATATCTTCGGGATCCAAATCTTCAATAATTCTGTCAGACATGCTTTCGAGAAGTTTGCTATTTAAAATCAGCTAAATCGGTCCATAAATAACGGAGATATGAGCAAAAAACCGGGACAACCTCGATTTTTGATATATATGTATATGGATTACTAAGTCATTAATATAGACAATATGGATATCTAATGATAGATATTTCAAAGTCCATTGCAACGATGTAGATAAGGCTATAGTAAGTTGGACATACAATGGGTCAAAATCGGGAAAAATATTTTTTAAACCGAATTTTTTTTCATCAAAAAATTTTTTTGTCATAAATTAAAAAAAAAAAAAAAATTTTTTTTAAAATTTGGAAAAAACTTTTTTTAAAAAAAATTAAAAAACAATTTCGAAAAAAAAATGTTTTAAAAACAATTAAAAAAAATTAAATTTTGTTTTAAAATATTTAAAAAAATTTATTTTAAAGTATAATTTGGTGAAGGGTATATAAGATTCGGCACAGCCGAATATAGCTCTCTTACTTGTTTTTATTTCACTTTACGGATAAGCCATTTTTCTTACTGGAAAGTATATATTGCTGGGTTCACTATAATCTTAATGCTGCTTGTTAGATCCATCAAGCTGTATTAATTTCGAAAGTGTATTTTTGACTGTCCTGGAATATGGGAGAATGGTCCCATTGTAGTAAGCATATAGTATAGTCGGACGATAGATAGGTTCATGTACTTTGGAAAATATTCATCTAAACATTTCTAGGTGATACAATTTTTCAATTTTTTTATCAAATTATACCACGGGATTAGCATATTTTAAAAATTAATACAATTAACAAAATTTCCAACAGGGAATAAAATTACAACTTGAATTAAACTACCACTACCACTACTAAAAATATTAATTAGATTAATAATTTGTTTTATAAATACTTCTAAGGAGGTCACACAATGTCCTATAGTTCTTCTATACCTATTTACAAATAAAAATTTGCAATCTATTATTCATACCTAGTTTTATAATGGTTGTTTAAAATTTTAAAAATAAATTTAAACTTATGACTCAAATTCTTATGTTTCTTTAACTGCATACTTGGCTAACTTTGTTTAGTGCGTCGCCACCACAAAACTTTATTTTTCAATCGATTTCTTTTTATACCAGCAAACAAAAAAAAACTTCTTTTGTATTCATAATTTTGTTGGTGTTTTGCACCTTTAAAGAGGAATATTTTATTCAGGCTTATTTTCAACTACTTAACAAAGAAACAAATAAGCAAAATTTTCCTTATAGACAGTGCTATTACAGTCAGCAAGACCCTTGGACTGCCCTCTACTCCCCTTTGAGCTAACTAACCAAACAACCCACCAACCAGTCAGCCAAGCCAGCCTGTTTATATTTTATTATAATTGTAGGCGAGCCACAAACAGAAATAACATGCAAATGCGGAAACCCTCTCTACAAGTTTTCATATCTTTGGCTTGCCACATTCATCTGTTGTACACAGATACTTTCAAACATAAGCATACAACATGAAAAATGGTTAAAAAAAACCGAATCTTAAAAACCAGTCACGCACACGCATTTAAATTTCATTTCAAGTGTTCAAACGTCTCCCAGCTGTTCTAGGAGACTGTCCCGAACAAGTGATTTTACTTATCCTTTAGGGTGACAACTAGTTATTCTAACACGAGCATCTCCTAAGCCCTTGTGCAGTACACAATTAATATTTTAAGTGACTACATTCTTGATTAGTTAGAGACACTTAATTGACAATTGACCTCACGCTAGATTACCAGGGATGTATAAAGTAACCACTTGACTTCTCTCTGTACTACAAAGAGTTCATACGTGTCAAATGACTAGAGTATCCAAAACCGAATGCGAAAACCGGTCAACCGGTTTTTTCATCTCTCGGTTTTTTTTAACTTTTCGGTTTTTTGACAAACCGGTTTTTGTAACATTGTTAACCGGTTATAATGAAATATATTTTCTAAACCTCAAGCACTAGTGTATTCAATTAATCGAGTTTCTGATTTAATCGGTTAATCGAGCAAATAATTAATCGACGTTTAGATTTAATCGCTTAATAATCGGTTAATTTTAAATTATTCGATTAACCGAATAATCGACACAAATTAATCGGTTTATTTGTTATTTGAAAATCGTCAATTTTGAATTATTCGAACAGTTAATCGACGAAAATTAATCGCTTAACCGATAAACGGTTAATCGATTGAATACCCAATCAATCACACATATTTATGAAAAACTTTGATACAATTTTTAAAAATATTGATTTATTTTATAGATAAAATTATAGCATTTGACAATATTTCGTAAGATATAAAATAATTGCGTAAAGATAGAGCTTTAAAAATTCAAAAATGCTAAATAAAAATTTAATATAAACCGGTTAACCGTTTTTTTCAAGACAAAAACCGAAACAGAAACCGGTTTTTTAAAAAACAATAATCAAAACCGGTTTTTTCAAAAACACACTATTTCGCTTAAACCGGAAACCGGTTTTTCAAATTTGCCGGTTTTTTGGACACTCTACAAATGACCCAAAATATATCTATTTGAGTTAGCCAAATGATTAGACATTAGTGACAATTACTGTTTATAAGGAATACATTGACTACTTCTTTAACTGCTGGGCTTTTTGCCAAACACAGATACAAACACCACTCATACATATTTATTCAAATTTTCTTTTTAATTTTATTTTTTTTTATTAAAATGCATTAATGTTCTGGTAACATGCCATACACGCGGCATTAAATAAATATTTAAGGCTCTGTTTTTTTTACGTTTACTTTAGTTACACTCATAGTTATAATGAAAAATTAAAACAAAATAGTGTCTAAATGAAACTGTTTAGTCTCACAATTAATATTTACATAAATACTGTATTAAAGAATGATAAATATGTTAAATTTGTCTGTCTACAGCTATGACAATAACAACTGTTTTAATCTATTTGTAAAAAAGAAACAAAAAAACACCCTCTAATGAATGCATCTATGCCTCTAACGCTGATTAGTGGTACAGGGAAAAATTGCAAATCGTCGAAATAATCGACATTACACAGTGATTGGTAGAATGTGATTTTGGAAATGCTTCAGAGCTTAATCTTTTTCACATGTGAAATTAAAATGCAATGGTAATTATTAAAATAACCTCCCAGCAAAAGGTTTCATTACCAAGTAATGAGTTAAAATGCTAATTTCTGGCACTTCACTCATTACTCATTAATATTACTAAAACTGGTTACGAGTAATGACTTCAATAACTTATTGATAGTTAGGTCCCACAGAAGCCGTTATCAGTAAAAACAAAATTTGCTTATGACTAGCTAATTAGCAGTAACATATAAGATAATAAATAATAATACATAGGGTGTGTAGTAGTCATTGAAAAGTAAGCTATTGAGTAATTGCAAGTCATTACCAAGTTTTTGCTGGGGCAGTACTTTAACCTCAAAAAGCGCTAGAATCAAAAAAATGTATTTCCCACTAGATCCTTATTCAATGAGATCTAGTTGAAAACTAATTTGAGGTTATTAAGTCAATTGGCTTAAAAACTAATTTTTGTTTTAACAAATTCAGTTTTATTGATACGAATGTAAAGTAGAAATATGGGAATTCATAATGGAATATGATGAGGCTAGGATGTCCACCTCTAGCAAGTCGGTAAACGTTCACTCTTTTTACAAAATTTTTAACCACCTTTTCCAAATAAGCTTCGGTTATCTCAACTGAAAACATCAGTTATTTATGGTCTTTCAAATGGCCGCAGAGAAAATAGTCCAGGGAAGTTAAATCACAAGAACGAAGTCTCCTCAGCACTGAAGAGCCGATTCAAAAACGTTCCATGTGTCTAAAGCGTGCCATTCTTAAAATATCCCAAGTTTATACTTAACAAATGTCAAAGAGTTATAGTTCACTGGCTTCATCAATGTTAACTGCCTTACCCTAATCAATGGTAAGGCAGTTAACATTGAGGTTGACAACAAAGCCCTAAAAGTTCTAGAGAGGAATTGTAGAAGTCAAAAACAGACCACGCAAACTTAAATAAATATAAAAAAGTTCCAACATGGATTCCGTAAAGTGTATAGTTCTTTCATAACTGCCATAAACATTCAGATCTCACAGGACTTTGTACCAGCAGAAGCCTGTGAGACTCACTATTTATGATCATCCTAAAGTTTACATTCCATATCTTCAAGGATGATGTTATTTGAGAGACCGTCTGTCGCGACGAACGACATGTCGTTCGTAAAATTTAGAAACAAAGGCTCAAAATCATGAATAACAAGACGATTAGTCGTTTAGTGGTCAAGCAGGATTTACTGAATCGTAACTCTTATACAGCAGCTTTGAATGACATTCTGCGATGGCAGGATACCGCATCAATGTCGTACTAGGAGACTCCTCGTCACTAGGAGACTCCTCGTCACACGGAGAAGGACTTGCCGCGGAAGATAATTTAGGCACGACTGAGTTGAGTATGGAGCAACAGGCTCAATGCCTGCTGGCACTGTATCAATGGCACTGAAATGTGTATTAATGAGCGTTTGACTTTTGGTCTGATTTGTAACTATAGAAATATCTCATGAATCGGAATATCAATTTTGAGGCCTTTTTAAATCACCAAATGCCTAGTTTATATTGGTTATAACTCTGTTCTGAAGTGAAGCGTATCCCAGAGAGAGCGTTCTGCATCAATCGAAACAAATAGTAGTCGGACGGGGTAAGGTCTGTACTATAAGGCGGTTGAGGTAAAACTTCTTCTTTATAAATAGTTTTTAACAAGAATCACAACAAGTGGCCGAATGTTGTCAAGATGGAATATTACGGTTTTATGTCTGGAAGCATATTCTGGGCGTTTTACGGTCAATGCTCGCTTCAAACGAATCAGTTGCGTTCGGTACAGGTTCCCTGTGATGTCAGATTTCAGCAGCTTGTAATAGATAGGACCCTTTTGCTCCCACCAAATGCAAAGAATTACCTGCAAAAAATGATTTTCTTTTTTTTTAGCGTTCAAGCTTCATTTCGGACATGCTAAATTGGCTTTCAAGGTCTTTCAGCTTCAGTTTGTATGACACCCAATTTCCTTGCTTTTGGATGAATCTTGCCGCTCGTAAAGGTTTTGAAATTGCTGCTTGAGTAGCTTCCAATGATTTTGAAAACTGTTGTTGAGTTTTCCAACAATCTTCATAGAGTAATGTCTTCAATTCTTGGTCTTCAATTTTTTTTTGGCTGGCCTGGGCGATCTATGTCTTCCGAGTTAAAATCACCACTTCTGAATCGCACAAACCATCTCACACATGTTGAAATCGATGGAACACTTTCACCATCGGTGTTCTTCAGCGGCACTTGTTTTTTTTTTCAAATTAAAGAAGTATAGCAAAACTTCCAGCATATTACGCTTTGTTGGCACAAAATTCAATATTTTCGAAGCAAAAAAACTTAGTTGTTTACACCATAATGTTCAATAACTAAGTGAGAATAAATGACAGATATGTACATGTAAATATGTAAAATAAATTCCGAGTTTTACCCGGATTCCGAGTTTTTAGATTTATAAATAAAAAGATATCAGTCCCTATCTTCTGCCATAATGTTAAAAAAATTCTAAGGTGCAGCAAATCATTAAAATAACTAACATTGAAAAGTGAGCATAAATACATTTATATCATGGCAAAATAATTTATTTATTTCAAATTATTTTACGAGTACATGAATAAATTTAAACCCAAATTAAGGAAATACCAAAATGTTCAGAAATCGCACACTTTTAAGATTGCAACGAATTGATGATTTTAAATTAAATTTAAGAAACTTGAGGAATTGTGCAATTTGTATACCCTTCACCATGAGCAAATCATTTATGTATTTAAATAATGTCAAAAGGTTTTATTTATTTGAAATTATTTTGCAAGTATGAGAATAAATTTAAATATAAATTAAGGAAAAACCAAAATGTTCAGAAACCGTACTTATTAAGATTTGCTAAGGGTAAGGGTAATTTTCACATATTCCGGATCCATATAGTTTGATAGCAGAGTCGATATAGAGCTGACCGTCAGTCTAACGAAATCAACTTTCCAAAGGCCTCAAATAACTTTCAAATCTGATTTCTACTTTAATATAAAACCGGGAAAATCTATAGATTGTTTTTAACTTAAGAATTCAAAAATATTTTTTATGTTTTAAACATTCATTGCTGTAAAAACGAAATAAATTATTCCCCCTACCCATGTTTAATTTTTAAGCAAATAATTTGATTGCTATCTGTTTGTGGTTTTTATTATTAATTTGTTCAAGTTATTTTTGCACTACATAACAAGTTGTTACTTATTTGTTAGTTTTGTAATTGCAATGTTGTTGCTGTGTTTTTGTTTTAAACGATACACTTTCATCCCAATTATTACTAGTAAATACGAGAGCGGTTCAATAAGTCGTTGACTTGAAACATAGGTTTTTGGATAAAAATTAATTTTATTTTTCAATATAGTCTCCTTTGAGCTCAAATACAATCCCTTCTAAAAAAGCAAGTAAGAGAGCTATATTCGGCTGTGCCGAATCTTATATACCCTTCACCAAATTATGTTTCAAAATAAAAATTTCAAATATTTTAAGGTAAACAAAATTTATTTTTTTTCCAAAGTTGGTTTTTTAATTTTTTGGAAAAAAAGTTTTTCGAATTGTTATTTTAAATTTAAATTTAATTTTTTTTTTTTTAAATTTTAAATTTTTTTTTTTATTTTTTTATTTTTTTTTTGTTTTTTTTATTTTATTTTGTTTTTTTAAATTTTTTTTTGAAGAAAAAAAAATTCGGGTTAAAAATAATTTTTCCGATTTTGACCCATTGTAGGTCCAACTTACTATGGTCTTATATACGTCGTTGCAAAGGTCTCCGAAATATCTATCATTAGATATCCATATTGTCTATATTAATGTCTTAGTAATCCAGATATATATAGGTCAAAAATCGAGGTTGTCCTGGTTTTTTCTTTATATCTCAGTCATTTGTGGACCGATTTTGCTGATTTTAAATAGGAAACTTCTCGAAAGCATGTCTGACAGAATTATTGAAGATATCTGGGGTCTTCAGAAAATTGATTTCAACAAACAGACGGTCAGACAGACATGGCTTAATCGACTCCGCTATCTATATGGATCCAGAATATATGTATATACTTTATGGGGCCGAAAAATATATTGTGGAAATTACAAACGGAATGACAAACTTATATTTATATACCCTTCTCACGAAGGTGAAGGGTATAATAAGATGTGTCGAGGCCATGAAAATAGGTATTTGTTTGTGAGATGATTTCATCGTTGGAGTCAAATCACTTTTCACCGAGCCATTTATTCAGGTTTGGAAATAGTAATTTGGGGGTTAAACCCGAGAATAGGGCGTATGAGGGAGCAATTCGTAGTCTATCCTATTCATGGATGTGGTCAATTATTTTCGTATAGCAAAAACGTAATCTACGATAAATTTTAAGAAAGTTTGTTCCCAGGGAGTTCTTTCCCACTGAATTTAAATAGGAAAAATGGAAAAGGGGAAAAAAACTCCCGTGTAATTTTTATTCATAATTGGGCTCTATGTTTTTGCGAGCTAGGTTTTAATTTTATACCCATACTTTCTTTTGGTAATTTTCTTAAAATTTGATGTAGATTTCGATTTTGATATATGCCTGTTACGTTTGTTCTCACCCGAACAAATTGATCCATCCTAATGTGCACCCTTGCGTTTGTGGTCGGTTGTGAGCAAAAACGGCACCCATATTGCGGAAGGCTTTCTCATAACCAAGTAATCATTCAAAATTTAAAACACTGGTAAGATGCCTTTGGCTTCCGCAATCTCTCGCACTTTCAATCTCCGATCCTCCAACATCATATCGTGAATGCTTTGAGTTGTTTCGGCTGCAGCGCCCTTAACTGGGCGTTCCGAATGTTCGGCATCTTCATTGCTTGTACGGCCACAAAGAAATTTAGTAAACCACTTTTTACCATTTAAATTGATGGTGCAGAGTTCCCATAGTATTTAGGTTTGAGTGAAATTTATTTTTTCCATTTTTTCCTCAAGTCACGAGGTAAACTGCTATCAATGACTGTCAAACTCAATCTAAATGACGAAGGTTGTTCAAATTTTGACAGGACAGATCAGATGCCTGTTGACAGGAACAGTGTTGCCCTTTCAGTTAAGATTCGGGAAATTCAAAAAGGCACGAACTTATTCACACGCCCTCGTACGTAAAGATAGATAGATACATCTGTAGCTACATGCCATGCGTTGTTGTATATCTATAATTGTATTTAGCAAAAAGTCTGAGAGTGTGTTGTTGTGTGTTTCTGGTTACTTAAAACGAAACTAGTCACAATTAACACATTCAGGAAGATAATCAGAGTAAATGTAAATAAATATATTTTTATACAACCTACTACGATTAAATAACTAAATGTCATAACTGTTACAGTGTATTGCAAATATACGGAGATTGTGGAAGATTTTATGACTAGTTTTCAGTTTAAACATAAAATTTTTGAAATTTTTTTCAAAAAAGAAATCGGATAGGTAATTGGAAGCTTTTTGCGTTTTTGTAAAATTCAAAACTTGCTATAATTTGTAATGAATCCAAAAATGTCATATTTCAAAATACTCCGTAAATGTTTATCTTAGAAAAAGATCAGTTACATACTTAACCTATAATATAGTAAACGTGAAATTCCTACAAATTCATCAAATGATTCCAATTCTAAATATAATGGAAATTAATTCATAACAAACTCTAAACAATTTCCCCATTGCTTGCTTGTAAATTATTTGATTATTTTTTTATACATTCATGTGGTGGGTACATAAAAATCTGTATTTACTTGGCACAACTTATCAATAATATTTATCACAAATTCAATATAAAAAAACTGTTTCGTTCGAATGCCCAATATGTACAGTCAGAGTCAATCAATCAATGTACTTAAATATGAGATTATATTGGACTTTTATTACGAGTATTGTTAAATAGAAATATTTGTATTTAAGCTTTCATTTAATATACCACTTGAAATAATAATTTTAAGTACTTAATCTAGCTGGATTCAGGAGAAACATAAAAGTTTATTGATAAGTTTTAAATTAAATTATTAATTAATTAAAAGAGATAACAATGTTTGAAGTTATGAAAATAATGATTTATTTTGTGTGGGTTTTTCAAATTCAATCGTGGTCGTCATTTGCTTTAGGAATGGTCGTTCACTAGTTATTGTGCATAAAAATGTAGTTGGATCATCATGTAGCATGTAAGTCATGTTAATTATCTATTCAGATTGTATTTATTATCTAATCTTGGCTAATAAATCGTAGGTTACTGATTGAGAGCCGGAGAATACACAGAGAAAACAGATTCGTAATGGCAACCGAATATGTTGCCAATCGAATGACTCTACCTTAGTGATCGAATTTTAAAGTTGTGGCTATGAAATTTTGGAAGTGGTAACAAAAGTTTGGTTGCTTCAACCGAAATTCTTCTTTATCAACTGACATTCGGTTGATAGAACCGAAAAATTCTGTGTACAATCGAATCATTCGATTGGCAACAAATTCGGTTGCTATCACGAATCTGTTTTCTCTGTGTACTTAATATAATCGAATAAAACCAAGAAGTTTTTATTTTCAATAAATCTGAAGAATTCATCTTTAGATTGTCAGTAATAATTTATTCCAGCCAATAATATGCAGTTAACCGAATGAGAGTCAAATTAACTTATCGTTCTCATAACACATTCTTTTCTCGTTTCACGATTAACATCCGAATCACTGGATTAATTAACACCCAATGCTAAAACTGTATTTGTGTTGGTGAGCGAAAGAGAACTACACTGAAAGAAAAGTTTACGGAACTAAAAAAAGATGTCTGTATTTATCAGGCTTTATTTGTTAACAATAATAAAGTCAACTCTTTTAATCAAATTGTCTGCGACATAGTATCATAGCTCTTTAATTGAGACTTCGATATTAATAATTTTCGGCAAAATTATTTTTATTTGCTTATTTTATTAAGTTGTTTTGATTAAATTCATATCAAATCTAAAAAAAAATTGTTCACAGAAGTAAGTTGAGGGAAAAAACAAAACAATACTTCAATGATTTTGTTTAAGTTCGAAATATATTAAAAAATCTAAATATTTCATTCAGTGGTCATGAAAATATAGCAATACACCCACTTAGCATGTGCATTCGCCGGTGTATCAGTGACGACTAAACAAAAGAGAATAAGAATATGTGAGAGTAACGATTCAAAATCTAATCGTATCACCAAAAATATATCCTTTTGACTACACAACGCCTCTTACAGACTGTGGTTGTTTAAATTTCCAGGGTGGAACTTATTTTCAAAAAGTTAAATGTTGAAACAAAAAATCCTCAAAAAATGTATTAAATATTCCGATAGATATTTAAATATAAAGTATTTTATTTAACCCGTTGCGCTTTCCTACCCCTAGTAAAATAAAAAAAATGTGAAATACTTAAATGTATATAACTAATTCAATACCGACCATTTTACGCCAAAATATCTATGATAAGAGAGCTATTCGGACAAAGTTTGAAACATCTCGCAATTATAGTTCTCAAGATATTTTTCCACCTCTCCAATGATAGGTTAAACCTCATGCTGTGATAAGAAATTAAATCATGTAAAATTTGAAGACTTTCACAATTATAGTTCTTCAGATATTCGAAATTAACTACATATTTACTTTGTATGGGAGGTGAAACGCCCACTAATCCAATCCAGTTAATTTTCAGTGAAAGTATGTAAAATGATAAAGCTATTCGGGCAAACTTTGACGAATCTCTCAATTATAGTTCTCATGATATTTACAAATACCTATGTATTTACATTTTTGGGGAGGAGACTATCATCCCATTCCCATTCTGATCCTTCCCATTTTGGTTAAACTTCATGTCGTAATATGAAATTGATTCATCTAAAGTTTGAAGACATTCACAATTATAGTACTCCAGATATTCGAAAATAACTATATTCTTTGTATGATAGGTGCCACGCCTACTAATCAAATCCCACCCATTTTCAGCCAAACTCCGTACAGTGATAAGAAATTGATTCATACAAAATTTAGACACTTTTACGATTATAGTTCTCTAGATATTCTATAATTACTATTTCCTTTATATGGGAAGTGCTACGCCCATTTAAAACTTCAAAATAAAAAGTAGCCTATTCCATATATAAAGGAACATAGAGTAAAAATTTTAAGAGGATCGGTCTAGTGGTTTGGGCTTCTATAAGTAATAGAATAAGAACAAGTAAGAGAGCTATATTCGGCTGTGCCGAATCTTATATACCCTTCACTAAATTATACTTTAAAATACAAATTTTAAATATTTTAATAATTTAAAAAAAAAATTTTGTTTTTCAAAACTGTTTTTGAAAATTTTAGTTATTTAATTAGTAAACAAATTTTAGAACAAAAATTTTTTTTGTAAAAAAAAAAATTCGGGTTAAAATATATTTTTCCCGATTTTCACCCATTGTTGCTCCAAATTACTATAGACTTATATACATCGTTGCAATGGACTTTGAAATATTTATCATTAGATATCCATATTGTGTATATTAATGACTTAGTAATCCAGATATAGATACAAAATTGGCCTAAATTCGAAGTTGTCCCGGTTTTTCCCTTATATCTCAGCCGGAATATACAGCCGAAATAACAATGGAAACTTTTCCAAATATGAGAAAACAAAATTAAAAGATTTCTTTATTACGACATTGACAAAATAATGGAAACTTAGGTATTATTTTAACAAATATGGTCTAAACTTTGCAATAACTCAATATTTTGTTGGGTATCCTTTATTTCTTATAACTGCTACACATCGACGATTCATTGAACCAATTAAAGAGTCAATGGTCTCCTTTGAAATATTTTGCCATTCCGTTATAACCGCTTCCGATAAATCTTCCTTCCTGGTGTAATTTTGGGTCCTTATTTTACGATCTACAATTTTCCATAGATTTTCTATGGGATTGAGATCTGGCCACTTCAAAACACTTACCTCGTTGGATTGTAACCACTCGGTTACAACCCTAGAGGTGTGTTTCGGGTCGTTGCCGTGTTGGAATTTTCAAACTAGGGGCATATTTTCCTCAGCGTATGGATACATAACATCGTTTAATATGGTTCTGTATCCTATACCTGTCATGGTATCTTTTATAATATGAATTGGGTTCATACCTTGCCCTGAAAAACATCCCCATACCATAATATTGCCACCGTCAAACTTTACAGTCTTATTTTTGTACTTTGGATCTACTATTTTTCCCTTTGGTCGTTACAAATGTCTCCCATCCCTTCCTCTTAAATTGTATTTGGATTCGTCGGAAAAGAGGACAGTATTCCATTTCTGTATCGATCAGTTTAAATGATGCCTGGCAAATTGTAGACGAGCAGAACGGTTCCTTTTAGAAATGAGTGGTTTTTTCACAGGACGATAGCAACCAAGACCAGCCTCATTTGCCCTGCGACTAACTGTTCGGGTACTTTTTTCTAATTTTAGGCTATTAACAACCTCTCCAGGAGTTATTTTTGAGAATTTCTTGAACTCTATCGCTATTAAATTATCTTGTCTAGGAGTAGTCTTACGAGGTATTCCACCTAAATGTTGAGTTTTTACAGAACCGGTCTCACGAAATTTCTTTATAATTTTTGAAACTGCTGATTTATTTATTGAATATTTGTCACAGATACTTTTTGTTTTAAACCAGCTTTAAAATCGTTAATTATTTTATTTTTTAAGTCTTCACAAATCTTAACTTTAGCCATTTTCGTTAACTTTGAAAGAAAAGAAAAAAAAATTGTGAAAAATTACCACAATTTAAAAATAAAATAACTGTAAACAGGATGCTTTTTACATCGTACATTTTAAATATTATTTTCGTTTTACACTTCTTTCTTGCAGAAGTTTAAAAGTTTCCATTGTTTTGTCAGTAGCGAAATAGTGAATATTTTTAATTTTGTTCCCTTTTTTCCGAATATACAGTGGTGGCCAGGAATTTAAGACAAAAATTGTTTGCTAAATTCCATGTAATTGTCAATTATTTTTTCAAATATTTCCACAAATATATATGCATGAGGACTGTTTTAACACACAAGTGTGTTTTATTCGACTGTGTCAATTCATACATATTCATCATGAACACATAAAATTTTTCTATAACTTGACCAAAAATTTTTTTTTTAAATAAACATATTTTCTTACATTTATATCATTATAATTTTATTATTATAAAATATTCGGACCAAATTTCGTATTTTTAGTTCCATTAGTTTCGGTCATATCATGTTATTAACAGCGGATGTTCGCTGAGGTGGGTCAACGTATTCCCACATATCTTTGTCCATATATGTTTTTCCGATTTTTCCAAACATTTTTCAGAAACTAGAAACATTAATAATAAATTTCATACCCTTAGAGGTCCTTTTATTTTGGCTCTATCGCACTTAAAATTCAGTTGATGAAAAAAATTCAAGTATTTGTCTTAAATTGGTGGCCGCCACTGTAATTAATTATGTTGTTTGTTTTTCAGTTAATTTATATAAATAAAACTATACAAGTAAAATACTAAAAAAAAAATTTTATTTTAAAAAAATATTTTTAATTTTGGGCTACATATGGAATATTTGGAAAAGTTTCCATTGTTTTGTCAACCACTGTATATACTTTGTGGGGTCCCAAATGAAAAATGTAGAAATTACAAACGGAATGACAAACTTATATATACTCTTGTCACCCATGGTAAATGGTATAAAAATTACATTCATATCTTACATCCAAATAATGGCCATCCCTAGTATAAATATATTTAGAATCCCTATAGATTGCGATGTCAGTCTGACCATATGTTTTTCGAAGCATCCAAATAACTTACGTTCCAATTTGATTGCTTTTAATAGCAAGCTAATCTTGGAAATAAGCAGTTATATATGTGCTGGTTCACACACATCAAGTTTACTTGAGCAAGTCTTGAGTTTATAGAAGAAAGATGAAGAAAAGGAGGAAAATCTTTCCAATCTCCTCTGCTCTCTCATCTACAAACTCAAGACTTGCGTTAGAAAACTTGACGTTTGTGAAACAAGAACTAACAGATAATTTATAACTAATTATTTGACAACTTCTAAGTAATGCATTGGAAAACTTTTTTGGGCATCCTTACTAGTGATGGCGAGATAAAAAAGAAAATGTAATGTAACATTTTTCATTGAAGCTTTCTCCAAAGCACTGTAAGTTTTACTAGTGCATTTTAATACTAATTCATTTTATTAGTCTAAATAAAATTACTAAAAATAAAAATCATTTGAACTATTGAATCTTTAGAATTTTCTTAATTTTCCTATATAAAACTATCTAGAATTGGCCACACCCGATCTATGTTAACATTTAAATGTCTATTAAATTTATAACTTTTAAGTTTTTACTATAAAAACCAGCCACTTACAACCACATACGAATTTATCGTATGAATAACCATGTAGTTATTTATTTTTTTATTTAAGTTTTTTTTTGTTGTCTTTAAAAAACCAAACAAAACAAAAAAAAACGATTTTTGTATTGACTGAGAAATTTCTTTAGCCTGGCATCAGGCCAAAATAACTAAAAAAAAAACTTTGTTTAACCCTTAAAATGAAACTAAGTGTGATACAGTTAAAATAACAATATTTAAAGTAGAATTTACATATAGTATTTGTCTTTTAGTTGATGTTCGACATGAAATGAAAATAATAAAAATTTATTTCAATATGTATTGGGTGTATGACTTAAAAATACGAGATTTTTATTTTAAATTTTTAGCTTTTATTTCTTCCATCTTTCTGGCAACATATGGATTCCGCGCCAAAAGAACTGCTCATCATTTGAGCCCAGAAAGAATCAAGCCAAGTTCGGATACTCGTATCACAAATAGAGCGTTCTGCATCGATCGAAACAGATCGAAGTCGGACGGGCACGGTTAGGACAGTAAAGCGGGTGGAGCAAAACTTCCGAATACTCTGTTTTCGAAGTCAAGCGTATCCCAAATAGAGCGTTCTGCATCAACCGAAACAAATAGTAGTCGGACGGGGCATGGTTTGGACCGTAAAGCGGGTGAGGCAAACCTTCCCAACCACTTCATTCTAAATACTTTTTAACAGGTATTACAACATGTGACCAAGCGTTGTCATGATAGAATATTACGGATTCACGTCTGGCCGCAAATTCTGAGCGTGTTTTTTGGCTAATGCTCGCTTTAAACGAATCTGTTGCGTTCGGTACAGGTTCAATGTGATGGTATGCTCAGATTTCAGACCATCACAATATATAGGACCCTTTTTTCTCCCACCAAATTCTTGGAATTACCTTAGGGCCATGGGTATTTGGCTTTGGGTCTTCACATACGATCATTTACGCTTCGGGTAAAAGCAATCAGTGTGCTTCAGCGGCACTTTTTTCAAATTAAAGAATTAAAGCAAAACTTCTCGCATATGACGCTTTGTTGGAACAAAATTCAACATTTTCGAAGCAAAAATAAAAATTTTGTTATTTACATTTTAACCGAATTTGTTGCCAATCGAATGAATCGGTAGCACACACAAAATTTTTCGATTCTATCTATAAAAAGTCAGTTGATAAAGAAGCATTTCGGTTGAAGCAACCTAACGTTTGTTACCCATTCCAAAAGTTTGTAACCACAACTGTAAAATTTGGTCACTCAGGTAGAATCATTCGATTGGCAACAAATTCGGTTACTACTACGAATCTGTTTTCTTTGTGTAGATATTTACCCTTCAAAACATACGCCATCTATTGTAAATCCCGCATTTTTAAGTAATACACCCAATTGTTCTATAAGAAGCTCCTTGAAAGGCGAGGTTTATATGAAATTTATACATTTTCACTTATAAAAACCAAAAAGTATGGTTTTACTTTGAATGTTATTTTGGTTTATGAATCATGAGCTTTTTTGTCTGCTAAATAGGTGTGGTTGAGCCATAACATAATTCAGCATATGGTCACATATTCTTAATATGGAGTAGAGTTTGATACTTATGTTGGAAGTGGGTTAGATTGTTATGGCGCCCAGACATATGGCATTCTGTTTTTGTCTATGTAATCGATGATTCATCTATTGTATTAGGATATCTATAGTTCGCCTACTCTGATTTTATAACAAGGCGCCTTTGGAATAAATCTGTGGTGTAGGGCATCATCAAATTCGCTAGCTCCTCAAACTGCCTTATTTTCTTTTTTGTTTTGTGTGTGTTTTTTTTTAATTCTAAAGAAATTTCTGCTTCATGAATGAAAATATACGACGACTATACTACTTGAATACCACTCGTGCAGTGACTGTTTAACCTTGATATTGATACAAACACAATAAAACACATTTTAAATATCGCCATTTACCATGGTGGCATCAAAAACAATAGCAGACGTAATCGTCGTATTCTGATTCAAAAGTTGTAAAACTGTTGTCTACAGTAGAATTAAGGAATGCCTTTCGTCGTCATTGTTTAATTTGAGTTTGAAGTTTTTTTTTTAATTTGTTATTAATAACCATTTTTAATTGCAACAATGTTATTTGTACATGTTCTAGTTAATTAAGTTAAATTATAGTTTTCTTATAAAGAACAGAAAAAAAAGAAAAGAAACGCGAAAACGTGGAAAATGTAAATAAGAAAGTTATACATTGGAGGTGTTCACAGTTTGTTTAGGGATTATGAAATGAAAAAAATATGGTTGTGGTGAACATAATCGAACAGCATAATATTTTGTGGTTGTTGTCAAATTGTATTATGGTTCGTGTATGATTATATTAGTGATAAAATGTAACGTCATAAAATATCATAATATTATCTTATTTAACCATGATTTTTAATCCCTTTTTACAATTATTTGTTATTGATGATCATAATATCGTGTGTAATCATATTATGGTTCAACGATCGTGTTACAATAGTAGCACAACCATAATGTGTCCAACTATATTACGATACCACATCAACTGCAATGTAAAAACATGTTTATACACAATCATATTATAATTCAGCATATTATGATTCCAGCTTAACCATTATGTGATTATTTTTAAACCTAACTACACAGAGAAAACAGATTCGTATTGACAATCGAATTTGTTGCCAATCGAATGATTCGGTTGCACACATAGAATTTTTCGGTTCTAGCAACATAAAATCAGTTAATAAGGAAGAATTTCAGTTGAAGCAACCAAACTTTTATTACCCTTTCTAAAATTTTGTAGCCACAACTATAAAATTCGGACACCAAGGCAGAATCATTCGGTTGCCAATACGAATCTGTTTTCTCTGTGTACTTAATAACATGACAGTTAGGATGGTTCTTAGTTTAAAATTGTTCGATATTTGAATGTCCGAAGCTCTAACCAAATGTTTTCGATATTTGAATGTCCTAATTGGATAACGTTTCGAGGTACACATTTTATTTGAAGTTTAGTTTGTTATTTGCTTTTTTACTTGGACATTTTGAACCCATGTTAAACCGAAATCACAAATAATGTTCAAAGCAGTTTTAAATATGTAAAGGGTGTTTTTTTAGGCCCGACAGAACTTACGAAAGGGTTTTTATAGCAAAATTGTGTTCATCGATGAGGCTCACTTTTTGCTTAACGGGTATTTTAATAAAATCATGATCAATTATTTTTTGATTGAAAATATGGATGACATTGATCCGGGCTAGATGTCGCTACGTGACATATGACGATAACTTGATTTCGAGAAATGGATGCCTCCAAGGTCGTGCGATTTGACACCTCACGATTGTTTTTGGTGGGACCACGTGAAGTCACTGGTGTATGCTGATAAACCAGCAGCAATTGACACTTTTTTTTTAATTTTTTTCTGAAAATAAATTTTTTAGTTAAAAAATTTTATTGAAAATGAATTAATTTATGGTCCAAAAAATTGTTAAATGAAAAAAAATGGTCTTACTTTGGCGTTTATACGTTGTTGGAAAGGCGTTTTATCTATCTATAATTAGATATTGTTTATATTAATGATTGTTTATATTAATGACTTAGTATTCCAGATATATGTAGATCAAAAAACAGGTCATATATCGAGGTAGTCGTGGTTTTTTGCTAATATCTAAGCTATTTGTGGGTCTATTTTGTCGATTTTATATAGCAAACGAACCGTGACTATAGCGGATATATTCACCCCTATCGTGAAAAACATGTGAAATTTATGTTCCCATGAAATATTTATTTCCCTCGAAGGGAAAATTGCTATCGTGATATTCCCCTAAACTTTTCATTCACAATAGTTGATTTTGTTCGTAGCAGCTGTTTATTGTTTACAAAATTTCATCTAAAAATTTCACAACATGGGGAATTTTTTCAAGTGAACAAAGTTTATGAACGAAAAATGGAAACATATTTCATGTGAAGTATTGATTCGCGATAGGGGTGATTGATTTATGAATCAGGTATGTAAGTTATTTGCAGGCTACGGAAATCTAATATCAACATACAGACTGACAGATATTTATAACGATCCAGAATATATATATTTTATGGGTCGCAAATGATAAATGTAGAAATTACAAATGGAATGACAAATTTATATATACATCCAGCGAAAAAATGAACACATCCGTGTACAATTTGACACCATTCGGTGTCAATAGTGTATCAACCCCGTATGTGTACGAATTGTACACGAACGGCGTCAATTTGACAACGAAAAAATTACACCATTCCGTTGCCGAATTAATATCATCCGTTGTCGATTTGACAACGTTCGTGTACGATTTTATAATAAACCGTTGACAATTTGTCACCGTTTGTGTACTATTTGACACCAGACCGTTGTCAATTTGACACCATAAGTTGTCTACTTGATACCGTTCGTGTACGATTTGACACCTGACAATTTTTCCTTTCTATTTTTTTTGTTTAAATAGCAATTTCTTTATTTTTTAAACTTTTTTAATACAATACAATACTTATAAATACTTAAATATAAAATAAATATAAAAACTATAAGTTTCCATTTTGAGTTGTATGTCGTCACTGCATTCGGTGGTCCTCTCTGCCTGGATCTTCACTGACTTTACCGTCTGGATCTTCATCTGCATCAACACAAATTCGCTATCAAACACAATTACACTTTCTTTTATATTTTGGTTTTTAAACCATTTATTTGCATCACTATTACCCTTTATTATTTATTAAAATATTTATTATTGTAAATAAAATTAAAACACACTTATAAAAAGCAACTCACGTTGAAATGCGTAGCGAATAATTTAACAACATTGCGTTGTCGATTCGTACCCGTTTACAAATTGTAAACGTACGGTGTCGAAAAAAAGTGACACCTTATGGTGTCAAAATGACACCAACCGTTGTCGACTTTGCAACGTCGTTTTCCTTCAGTGTATTTAGCCACTCATGAGAAGGGTATAAACACTAAACATTTTATTAAAATTTTCAAAGTATGTCGCGTTCGCAATCGTAAGACAATTTTTTTTTAAACAAATGAGTTTACTATTGTACTTATGTACATGTTTACAGCGTTCGTCGAAAGAATGAGGGAAGAATTAAAAGAGATCCACGCAGTCGAAGTTGGGAAAAATAAATAGAAATAAATGTGAAAGACAAAATGTAAAAATATTGTATAGACAAAAAATTTGAGCATTATAGCATTACAACCATTGGGAAAAGCAGTAAAGAAGGCAAAAAATTCATTGAAAAAGTTTGAGTTATTGAAACACTTTTTTAAACGTTATGTCGAACCCATAAATACGAAGCTATTGTTGAAATTACTGGAACTAATTCTTATTAACAACGTGGCTGTAAAAAAATCGAATGCAAATATTTCAACATGACAACTATCATAAGAAAGTCATGTTGCAATTTTCAGATTTTCATTTTTCTAGATGCAGACGAAAAAGAGTTCTAGTGTTTGTAGCGTTCTGGATCTCATAATTATTGCTTATATATTAATAATAATACAACTTAAAAAAACCTTTTGCATTAAACTTAGTACTACTAAAATGTTATCGAAAAAAAGTAATCCAGAAATCTAATTTTTAATATTTTCTTTCTTACAAATGTCGCGTTCTGGATCCATATCTTAAAACATAAGTAACTATACAGCTATAATTGTAAACTGATTGAAAAATTAGCATGTATAACTGTGATATTCCTTAAACTAAGATTTTTACTATTATGCCTCTAATTTGCCAGTTGTTTGTTGTTTGAAAACGCAATTTTCTTAAAGGTCATATGCGCGATAAAATATTAGCTTGTTGTGTTGTTGTTTCACAATCTTTTATTGTTATTGTAAATAGTAGTTGTTGTGGAAAATTTGCAGTCAGGGTCAAAATGTTATTGTAGGCTCGATTACAAGGAATACTGGTACTCGTATTTGTGTAAAAGCTTGTAGTAAATGCAAACACACGCAGACAATTCTTAAGCAAAAATTGTAATTACACTGAAAGAAAAAAAAAAAATAAATAATAAATAATTAGAAAGTATGTACATAGATATAAATATTTAAATAAGGGGTAATTACAGCACTCATAACTATAAATTGTAAAGAAAGTGAATGAGTTAAATGAGGGGAAACATAGAAATGAGAAGAAAATTTTAAAAAGATTTGAAATGAATTTGAAATTTGTTCAACAAGAAAACAAGACAATTGAAAGAATAGAGAATAGCACACAATAGACTAGATTAGATGTATGTAGTTTATTTGTGTGAAACAATTTTATTTAAAAGGGGGATTTTCTTAAGTTTCAAAGTCACCCCAAACAGTTTACAGATAATTTCAATTACATTGAAAATAGTTTTGTTACCATGTCAGGCTGTGTTTTAAAAATTATTATTTTTATTTTCCACTAAACACCCTTAATAAGTCAATCACCTTTTCGTCTTATTGTCTTATCCAATTTTCCCCCAACAATGTTCGTGTTGTCAATGCTGGGAGTGTTTTAGTTTTTTTTGTTGTGTTTCATCATTAATTTTGAACGTGACTCTATTACATTACAATATCAAGGATATTAAGGACATTTTCTATTTAAAAAATTTGTTAGTTTTTCAATCAATATTTAAATTTATTTAGTTTTTTTTTGTAGGTTTTTAATTTTAATTTTAGTTTCAGTTTTGTTGGTTATTGTTTTACAAAAATCAATAAATAACCTATTTACATTAAAATTTTATATCTATTTTTTATTTTTTTTTTGTAAATATGTATATGTTTGTCTTGTATGTTAGTTTTACGAGTATTTAGATAGTTTATTATTTACTTTTCTTAAACTTGTACAAAAGGCGTTTGTGGAAAGTTTGCCAGCTGCTCGTTTGCTCTTTTACAAAATGTGGCCGGGCCTGTGTAATGAATGCGTCGAAAATGAAATGAATATTTAGTATCATGTAGATTTTGTTTTTGTATACAATTTATAAAGTTTTTATGTAAATGAAGAAATGTTTTGTAGAAAAACAATGTATGTTAAATGGACAAAAGGGGTAGAGTAAACTGTGTGTACTAGATTCTTATTATGGGGTTATTTGAAATGTTTTATGTAACTTTTTTTTGGTCTAAATATGGAATTTTAAAATTAAATTGTGGAAGCAATTGTTGTACTCTAAACTATTTTAGATAGCTCCAAATGTAAGCTTTCATTTGTTGCAAATATTTTTTTATGTGTGAGATTAATTCATTGTTAACCACATCAAATAGTCACTTGTCGGAGACGATCACCATTCAAAAATATGGGGTATTGATTATATTGATTAATATTGATTTAATCATTTCATTGATAACACATCGAAATATTGGTAGTTGACCCACAAAGTGTAAATAAATAATCTGGGTCCTTATAAAATTATAGTACGATCTAGCTAAGTCCTTGGTATTTAAAAATTAAGGAATCGGTCCAACAAAAAATAAGTAAGAAAGTATGTTCGGTCAAGCCCGACCATATAATACCCTACACTAAGTAAAAGAGAAAAAACATTTTTCTTTTAAATTTCAATAATTTATATTTTTGAGTGATTTTCGGAAGTGGGCCTTATATGGGGGCTATGACCAATTATGGACCGATCACCATGAAATTAGGTCGTGTGATTTATGTCTATATGAAAGTTTACTATGTTGAATTTTGTGAGTATACCAACATTTTTAAGCGATTTATGCACGTTAAAGTGATTTTCGGAAGCCGGTCTATATGGGAGCTATGACTAATTATGGACCGGTCGTAATAAAATTTGGTGACATGAATTTTGTATATATAAAACTTATTTGGAGCGCAATTTGTGGAGATACATTTATAAATAAAACATTTATGACCGACAAAGTCTAATTTCGGAAGGACATTTGTATGGGGTCTAGGTGAAATAATGGACCAATTTCAGCCAGTTTCAATAGGCTACGTCCTTGGGCCGAAAAAATAATATGTACCAAATTTGATCGAAATATCTTAAAAATTGCGACCTGTACTCTGCGCACAAGGTTTACATCAGCGAAATGCAATGAGCTCTCAAATGAGCTCTCTTGTTTTTATTTTCACATGTACGCAAGCACACACATTGTATAAAAACAGTCAGTCTCGCATGAGCATTGATAGAAGCAGGTTGTGTTACGCTTTTATGCTTGTTTATTTCATTATTTCAGCTAGTTGTTTTTGTTTTTGCCAGAGAATAATTCTCAACTCATACAACTACAATATCTAAAAACTGTAGTGGTGTGAGTTTGCATTTCGCTGGTTTACATGGACAGCCAGGAAGCCAACCAGACGGACGGACGGACATCGTTTAATCGACTCAGAAAGTGATTCTAAGTCGATCGGTATAATTTAAGGTTGGTGTTAGACTAATATTTTTGGGCGTTACAAACATCTGCACAAACCCATTATACCCTCCCCACTATGGTGGTGTAGGGTATAATAAAAATTTAATTTAAAATGTCCGTCCGATGTTTAAAAATAATGAAAACACGATAGGGCCTAAACGAGGAGACCTAGAACAACGAAATTTGCCATTATACGTGTCCAAAAGTAGATCAAATATACTATTGGTTGTATGACTTAAAAATGCGTGATTTACAATAGATGGCGTATTATTTGAACGCGGTTTTTGTTTACAATAAATTGTATTTTCATTTTGAAGGGTCATATCCTGTCATTTATTCTCTCTTTTGTTATTGCATTATAGTGTAAACAACAAAATTTTTTTTGCCTCGAAAATGTCGGATTTTGTGGCAACAAAGCGTCATATGCGGGAAGTTTTGCTTGACTTCTTTAATTTGAAAAAAGTGTCGCTGAAGCACACCTATTGCTCACCAAAGCTTATTGTGAATGTGTTCCATCGGTTTCAACGTGCGTGAGATGGTATGTGGGGTTCAGAAGTGGTGGTTTTGACACGGTAGACAAAGATCTCAAAGGCCCCGAAAAAAAGCTTGAAGACCAATAATTGGAGGCATTACTCTATGAAGATTGTTGTAAAACTCAACAAGAGCTTGCTAAATCCTAGGGAAATACTCAAGCATCAATTTCAAAACATTTGCGAGCAGCAGGATTCATCCAAAAGCAGGGAAACTGGGTACCATACGAATTGAAGCCGAGAGACCTTGAAAGATTTTGCATGTCCGAAATGATGTTTGAACGCTATAAAAGAAAATAATTTCTGCACCAAATCATTACATGTGATGAAAAATGGATCCATTACGATAACCCGAAGCGTAAGAGATCGTAAATGAAGCACGACCATCCAGCCGAATCGACATCAATGCCAAATATCCATGGCGCTAAGGTAATGCTCCGTATGTAGTGAGAGCAAATGGTTTCTATCTATTATGAGCTGCTGATATCTGTCCAGACCATCACATGGAACCTTGATTCATTATTGGCCTCCAAAGATGACTACTTATTTTGGCTCGGAATCCATATGTTGCCAGAAAGATTTGAAAATGTCATAGCTAACAATGGCCAATACTTTAAATAAATTTATATTGTACAAATGTTTCAAAAAAGCTAAAAATTTGAAAAAATTGTAAGTCATAAAAATATCAAAAACTATAGAACGAGGAAAATATTAAATAAATATTTTGTAAGCGATAAAATTCAATTTACCACTGATAGGTTAGGTATCCATGCAGCCGCAAAGTGGAGACAGGAAAGAAGAGCAGCTCACGTTGGTCCAGGCAGTAGGTCCCTTCGTGCGACCTGAAAGTAAAAAGATAAAAAAGAGGGACAGAAATCAGATGTGATGAAGAATTTGAAAAGTGAAGAGGAAGAAGTTCCGAAAAAGAGAGGACATTATTATTACGCACCAGTTAATAGGCGGTCATTACGTCTCTCGGCAAAGATTCCCATGTCGATATTATTAGCCAATTGCTATAAATGATAAAGGCATTATTGCACTCTAGCCTCAGAAAGACTATTTAAGGAACTATGTACCAGAAACCTTAAGCGTATATCCCCTAATGCCGGACAATGACAAAGAAGATGAAAAATGGTCTCATCTTCCTCTTCAGTTTGACAACTTCTACAGAAGTCGTAAGGCAAGCCATGCGAGGAGACATGGTTGCCATTAACCACTGATATTTTTTTTAATAATAAAAAAAAAACATATATTTTATTGGTATACTAGTTGATCGCCCCGGCTTCGCCCGGTAGCATTTACTAATGTTAGTTCTTCAAGCTTCTCCAACCCACGCACACCAGCCTGTTCTTATTTATTTGCAAATAAAATATCAAAATTTGTACTGCATACTTTAGGGAGCTATTTTATTACAGTTGACTGGACTCACAAAAAAAAGAATTTCCGAGTTTTACCCGGAATTTTTGAATTTTTTTCTTTACAAACCATCTCTCTGAAAATTTTGAATCGAATAAAAAAAAAAATCAGCCAAATCGTTCCAGCCGTTCTCACGTGATGACATTACATACATGGACCATTTCATTTTTATATATATAGATAGATAGAATCTGTTATTTGTAGACTTTGGATTTATACCCTAACACTTTTCAGATTTCCTGTTAATCATTAGATACTGACCATTTTGGAAATGTCTATTATTAATTTGAAATATGTTAATTATACACTTATCTTTTACTCTAATGTATTTTCCAGTAAATACAAAAGTAAATAAGTTATTGCTAAATTTACAATTAAAAATTATTATCTAATGAGTGGCAAATCCATTACTATTCAAAAAAGCTGCTACATTTCTAGGGAAAAAATTCTAAATACTTTAAACAAAGCACAACTATTAAACGATTTTGCAGTATGTATCTCTTTGTAATGATACAAATCGTTTATTAAAATATTCAAATACTTCAATATTCATAGCGTGTTTTTAATTACAGTTGTTGTTTTTTTTTTAATTAAATTTCTAAAATTAAAAATTATGTCAAATAACTGTATATTTAACTAAACATATTTAATTTATATTTAAAAATTAATTAAAGTTTAATAATAGAAAAAATTTTATTTAACAGTGTGCTATAGCTCATGGAACAGCAAGACTAGAGAGAAAGGTTCGAAGAGAACATATTGCAACATTAATTTGTTTCTCAACAAATTCTTAGGGCTACTTAAAAGCCGAGTTAGGTTTACAAACTCTATTTTTTTTATATTAGTAGCACAATCATAATATGATTATATTCAATCATATTATGATTCCACCTTTACCGTAATCTGGTCATGTAAAAACATGATATATTAGATGTTATTACCATATTATGGTTGTTGCTACATGACCATATTATGAAGTACTTGTGATCATGTCATGATTATAAAAAATAATACTATTTTTGTGTAGTTATCATAATTTAATTGCAGTTAGAATTATCAAAAACATAGCATAGATGTAGACAACAAGTTATTATTGCAATAAAATGTTATTAATCAGAGACAAACATTTATGACTGCGTAGAACATAGCATAGTTGCTGCAACCATGTATTGTCTCTGCTTGCAGTATTACGTTAATGATTCGTGTAAATCTCAGATATCATAATATAAATACAAATACGGAATTTCCATTTCACTTTTTGTTCAACCCTTTCTATTGCATTTGCGATTACAACAACAACAACAATACGTTATAAACACATTAATAATCTTTATTGTTAGCCACACTTCATGTCGTCAGGGGATATTTTCTTATCAATAAGACAAATCTCAGATAATTTCCCACAAATAAACAAATTGTTGTACTAAACAATATTCAGAATTATTATTAATGAATAATGGTATAAATAAAAATGTAATAATTTGTTCTATTTATGACATTTTATACGTAAAACAATAATAATGCAATAAATGCACTTTTATACTTCTTCAGTAGTTGAAAATATGAATTTATTATTTTTTTATTATTTACTTTAAATATGTGTATGATTCATTTTTAATTATTTGATTAATGTTGTATTTTGCTTCTTATATTTCTTTGCAGTTGCTGCTTTTTGAAATGATGATAAAAACGTCTAAATTTAATGCTTGTGGTAAGTTTAAACTTCATATATACATATAACTCATATCAGATTAAATGCAATTTATTTACAATTTCTTTATTTTATTATAATAGTATAGTAAAGTCTTGTAATAAGTAATAACAAATAAAAATAAAGCAAAGTAATTCGGTGTAAATGCAGATGTTAATAATTATAATAATAATTAATAAATTAATTAAATAACAACGTTGATAGAGCTTGATGTATAACACAATTTGTTATAAATAATTTAGAAATAGTGAATAATTAATTTACTAAAGAATTAGTTACTCAATTTAAAAAACGAATTAATGAACGACATAAAAAGTTCTTAATACGTTTATATTGTATTTGAATTCAGGATCATGTCCAACTAGCTCAAATTTTGTAAAGCATAGCTCCAAAACAGAAACTAAAGGGTTTGCTAGTCAATTGTTTTGTAGATTGTTCGGGACTTAATCTGATCAGAATATTTCTGTTGAAAATTTAATGATGGACTTTGTTTTCGAATATTTTTTAACATTATCAATACTTGAATTGTTAACTTTAACGTTATTTTTTGTTTTTCTTTAACAATAAAATATTAAAAAACTGACATCAAAACTTCATTCTTTACTTTTAAAAAAAAATTAAATTATTCGAATAAGTCGATTAATTTTAAACGTGTGATCGAATTATTCGAACAAGTTAAAACCTCTTATTCGAATTATTCGTTTTATTCGAACAAGAGCAAAATCAAATAATTCGAATACCCTAGTAGTTAGTGAAGCCTTTTTTGCTGTTGACCTGTGTAATTCATCTGTAAGTAAATAATCTTTTTTTGACACTTCGAGAAGCTAAACTACACATCAAGTTATTAAAAATAAATAGATAGAACTAGTGGTTTATTGCAAAAACAGAAAAAAAACTTGTCATCATTATTTGAAACAGCTATCAGTCAAATTGAAAAAAAACCCAAGGCATTCCCGTTATTTACAACTGTCAACACTTGTAGTTTCTACAGCAAAATAATTTAAGAGAGTGTCATGTGTCCAACGCAGCAGTATTTGAGACGTACAGTCAACGACAATGAAAAGTTTACGTAGTAGAAAATAAAGATTTTAATTTGAAAATCGTACTATTATGTGGGACTAGAAAATAAGTGACAGCTTTCTTTAGAAAACCTGTTTAAATCATTCCTTGGAAACGATTTATAATTGATAGTAGGGAATTCTAATCACCCTATTCATAATTTGTTTTTAAATTTATAGAGCAGGCACCGAACATGATCTGTTATTTACCTTTAAATAACACAAATATCAACGAAGTTCATAAAAATAATTACAAATCAAAGCAATCACTACCTGGTCAGATTACAACAGATAAATAACATGTATAAAATGATGTTATAATCCAAGTTCCAAATTCTCTTTATGCTAACCGCTGGTATATAGAGTAATGGCTTTATCGTTGCAATTTTCTAGTTACAAAAGCTTTTTATTTATTTATATAAAAGTTGAAAAATGTTGTTTATAGAAAATCTAGAAACAACTGTCCTAGAAAGAATACAAACAATCAAAGAATTTGTATCACACTGTATAGTTAACTTGTTGTTAATGCCCAGACAGCCAAGTACAAATAATAAACTTTGGTTGTTAAATTGAGCACTTGATACGTTGTGTCGTTCACCAACAGACAGGTCATTATTTTGTCCCTAAGTTGTTAATATGACTATTAGCAGACAGCTCTAAATACAATCAACATTTATATAAAATTTATTTTAAAACATTCATTAAAATGAAAAACAACCTCTACAACAGTGACTTTTATTACACAGTACAACATTTTTCAGTTCATTGCTTTGGGACTCAATTCTGACAATTGCACGTGAAAGTAGCCCCAAGAATAAGAACTTCTGCATCATTAGTTTTGTCAAGTTGGCTGCCGTAATAATTTAATGACCATACGAATTTTTTTTTCTCAAGGTGGATTTTTATAACTTTTTCTATATTTTAGCACGGTTATATCTCGTATACCGTACGGAATATCTCTTTTGTGGCTGAAGCAAAGTTGTAGATATTGAATAGTAGAAAAAAAGTACCGAACATACCTATCCGAAAAAGGTGCACCCAGTGCCTTAAAAATCGCAAAAATGCCCATTTTTTAAATTTTTTTAACCAATTTTTCACCTTTTTTGCTCAATAACTGGATTACAAATCCAATTATGGACCGATCACCATGAAATTAGGTCGTGTGATTTGTGTCTATTTGAAAGTTATTTATCATGAATTTTGTATGTATACCATAATTTTTAACAGATTTATTCACTTTAAAGTGATTTTCGGAAGCGGGTCTTATATGGGAGCTATGACTAATTATGGACCGATCATAAAAAAAATTTGATACATATAATTTGTTCGGCCCAAGGACGAAGCCTGTTGAAATTGTCTGAAATCGGTTCATGATTTCACCTAGCCCCCATACAAATGCCCTCCCGAAATTGGACTTTATCGGTCATAAATGTTTAATTTATATATGTATCTACACAAATTTCGCTCAAAATAAGTTTTATATATATAAAATTCATGTCAAAAAATTTTATTATGATCGGTCCATAATTATTCATAGCTCCCATATAAGACCCGCTTCCGAAAATCACTTTAAAGTGAATAAATCTTATAAAAATGATGGTATACATACAAAATTCATGATAAATAACTTTCATATAGACACAAATCACACGACCTAATTTCATGGTGATCGGTCCATAATTGGATTTGTAATCCAGTTATTGAGCAAAAAAGGTGAAAAATTGGTTAAAAAAATTAAAAAATGGGCATTTTTGCGATTTTTAAGGCACTGGGTGCACCTTTTTCGGGTAGGTATGTTCGGTACTTTTTTTCTACTATACAATATCTACAACATTGCTTCAGCCACAAAAGAGATATTCCGTACGGTATACGAGATATAACCGTGCTAAAATATAGAAAAAGTTATAAAAATCCACCTTGAGAAAAAAAAATTCGTATGGTCATTAAATTATTACGGCAGCCAACTTGACAAAACTAATGATGCAGAAGTTCTTATTTTTGGGGCTACTTTCACGTGCAATTGTCAGAATTGAGTCCCAAAATCATGTGTTGTACTGTGTTATACAATACAAATAATTATGAGTATTTAAAAAAAATACCACCTGATGCTTTTGAAATTGTAAGTAAATTTGACAATTTACTTTAAGTGATACGCATGACTTTGTCAACAACTTTTAATAACGACAAGTTTATGCTTTTAGTTCATATTAAGTAAATTAACTATTAAATATAAGACAATATTTAAATGTGTATCTCTTAATATTTATAACAAAAAAGGTTAAAGTAATGAAGTCAAAGTCTTTCGTTTGTAGTAATTCATAATTAAAATGTTTTAGTCAATAAATGGGGACAATGTCAAGTGTAAAGGGGGTTTCCAGAAGATGTGGTTTATAAATGAAAATGGAAAAAGGCTTTGTGAAGAGTTGTATAGAGAGGCATTTTGGTCGGACGGACATTTTGTTCTACATTTTTGTTCAACAAAGAATAATTGGAAAAAATTTCATCCCTTAAGTCCTTCTCTCTAGGCTTCATTATACAGTCGGACATGGATAGATCGTCTTAGAACAGCGAAATGCAATGAGCTCTCAAATGAGCTCTCTTGTTTTTATTTTCACATGTACGCAAGCACACACATTGTATAAAAACAGTCAGTCTCGCATGAGCATTGATAGAAGCAGGTTGTGTTACGCTTTTATGCTTGTTTATTTCATTATTTCAGCTATTTGTTTTTGTTTTTGCCAGAGAATAATTCTCAACTCATACAACTACAATATCTAAACTGTAGTGGTGTGAGTTTGCATTTCGCTGTCTTAGAACTTTGTAAGGACCCAAAATAAAAGTTTTTGATTTCGGACAAACAATTTTTTTTTTTTTTTGTAATTTTTTTTTTCAAAAAATTAAAGAAATATCAATCTAAACTATTTGGGAGACATTTTGCTAAGAACAATAGATAATAAGTTACATGGATGAGAAAAATCACCTGTTTGGCCAAAATGTCAAATTTTGACCCCTTCCAATTCAGAGAGTTCTCGACCGATCTTGTTGAAAAATTGTGTCTGAATTACTATCCAATAGGAGTGACCTTGGTTCAATCATCCCGATCGGAAGACATCGATTTCAAAAGTTGGTTCATTTGAAATGAAATCCCCCATATGTATAAATCAATATTTCGATGTGTTACAAACGGATTGAAGAAAATCAATGTAACACCCACCTCTTTGGTGTATTTTCCGGATGTGGGCCTTATTTAGGAGATATGTATAATTATGGATCGGTAGTAACTTAATTCAGTAGTATTAGTTATTCATACATGAAATAAATTTGTATTAATTGTTGTATAGGGCCGAAACGAAAGCATCTAGCAGATTGAAATTTTGGTATGAGAAATTGCTTTAAAAACTGTATTTTTGACTTTATGTTATGATGGTTTAATTAAGTCGAATCAAATTTGTGACCAGAATCAAAACTTAACCTATAACAGGTATCGTTAAAATTTTCATTTGTATTAGAATCCAAAACAATTTTTGGAAATTTCGTTTTTTAAAGAATTGAAAATGTAAAATTTGAAATTTGGTATCAAATTATAATGAGTTTCAGCATTTGGTTTTTAAAACCTTGAGTGCATCGAAAATAGGAAAATTGAAAAATAAGGTCCACCCTAGTGTAGGAATTCCAATATTTATACCCTACACCACAATAATGGGGATGGTATTATGCGTCAAACGCCCACATTAAAGTATACTGATTGACTCAGAACCACTTTATGAAACTGAAATCGGTCCATTATTTTATCTAGCCCCCATACAAATTTCGTACCGAAATAGGACTTTATCACTCATAAATGCTTAATTTATATATCGCTCCAAATAAGTTGTCACCTAATTCGGTCCATAATTAGTCATTCTCCCATATAGTGCCCTGTTATGGAAATCACTTTAACGATTATATATCTCTTAAAAATTTAGGAATTCAATAAATCTCTTAAAAATTTAGGAATTCAAATATAATTTAACAAGTTAAGTTTCATATATGTCGATCAGTCCACAATAGCTCACAGGTCCCATATAAGGCCCACTTCCTAAAATCACTCACGATAATAAATTATTGAAATTTTGAAAGAAAAAAATGTTGTTTTTTTCATTTACTCAGTGTAGAGTATTGTATAATGTGGCTTGATCGATCGTACTTTGTCACATATTTTACAATTAATGTTCTTTGTAAACGTCCCCATCATCAAGTGCATTCTGTCAAATAATCCACAAAACATTTATGCTTAGATGTGCACTTTTTTACGTTCCCATAATTTCTGCATACAAAAATAATACTCAAAAGTACTCGCATCAAGTTCTAATTTAAATACTTGGAATTTCATATATCAGCTAGTTTGCTTTAAGATGAAGCAATAAAATTTTGTAATAAATTTTTAGTCTTAAGATGCAATTCGTCAAATAGACATCAATTGTGTTGAAAAAACTTAAATTCATTCTTAGAAGTTTTAAATTATTATAAAATTTGTATTATTATTACGAGATTTAAATCCTCATTTGTAATTGAAAATAATTTAACTTTTCTAACAATTTTCGTTTTCCGTTTCTTTTCAGAACACTCATTATAATACCAGCAGTCCATTTTTGATCAATTGCAATAACCTGCAATGCGGTACCAGAAAACACGTAAAAAATTATTTAACAAAAACAACAACAGCAACAACAACAACATTTTTAACTACACAACAACAATAGCAATAAATTTATACAATTATCGACAAAAAGACGACATAAAAGTACAACAAATATTTGATACATAATTAAGCAACAAAGCAAAACCAAAATCACAAAAATATTCTTAATTTATTTGATTTTCAAAAGGAACGCTTAAACTAAAAACTATTGGAAATTACTAAGATAAAGAAAAAAACAACAACAACAACTACTACTTAGTCTAGGCTAGACTAAAGTAAGGAGGAGAAAGTGTAAATTAAGTTTAAGGTCATGTTTGAAAAACGTTCGATTTGGGGTTTAATAGTGGGACTTAATGTCTGCATACTAATATGGTTGATCTCAGTACAAGAGCCAGTTATGTTTGATAGCAACACAGCGGTCATCAGTAGCGGCAGTAGTAATAATTTTATAATAAAAGCTAATACAGGAGGAGGAGGAGCAGCAGTTGCAGCAGCTTTAGTGGCGCAACAACAAGTTAGTGCTGGTGGTGGCAGTGGTGGCTGGGGCAGAGATCTATTATCCAAACATATGCCGGCCGCACAAAGTAATGAGTATGTAGATGAAATGACGGGGTCTGCCTCAACATTAACCACCTTAAATATTAGCAACAACCAAAACCAAAACCACAATAGCAATAATAATAATACTAATAATTATAATAATAACAATTTAACAGCAACCACAAAACAAACCTATGATGTAAAGACCACAACAAAAACTAGCGATTTGTCGGCGGACATGCAATCACTCACCTCTAGTCTGGGCACAGGAGTGCTGGATTTTAAAATCAAACCTACACCATCATGGGCTACACTAACCGCTGTCTCATCAGCACTGCCGCACGAAGACTTCAATCAATTGATAGATTTACACAACTTTCAATTTCTCATGCCCCAGCCTGTTTGTGGCAATCACATAGAAGCCTTAATTCTAATACATTCAGCACCGAAAAACTATGAAAAACGACAAGTCATACGAGAAACCTGGGGCAGCATAAGCCATCATACTGCAGAGTCTCCGCTACGTGTACTATTCTTGTTGGGCGCTGTTGCCAGCCAGCAAGTACAAGAGGATTTACAACAGGAGAATAATATGTACAGAGACATAATACAGGGCTCGTTTATAGATGATTATCGCAATATGACCTATAAACATATAATGGCCTTTAAATGGTTTCTGTACAGTTGTCCGCAGGCACAAATTTTGATTAAGGTCGATGATGATGTTTATGTAAATACACCACAGCTAATAAAGTACCTTAAAGAACAGCAGCAACAGCAGCAGCAACAGCTGAAAGAAATGTATAATAATGACAAACCCACCATTGCTACAACAGTGACGACACCCAACACCACCAACAACACCACAACAAAATCTTCAATATTTCATAAACTCAACATCTTTGCCTCCGAAACGCCATCAACACCAGCCTCATCCTCATCTGCATTTAATGCCTCACAAGAACTCTTCAATCATCCACAAAATTTATTGTTTTGCCAAAAAATCATCGGTTCATTGGTTAAACGTTCCTATCGTTCGAAATGGCGTGTTAGTTTTAAAGAATACTCCGAACGTTATTATCCACCCTATTGCCCTGGCTATGCCATTATCTACTCACCCGATACTATCTTCCGTCTCTATTCGGCTGCTCAAAATTCCAAATATTTTTGGATCGATGACGTGCACATAACCGGCGTACTGGCCCAACAAACGAATACAACTATAACCACCTCATCACATTATGTACTGTACAGTGACGAATGTGATCAAATTTTAACGGGCAAGACTGATCTCAGTAAAACGGAATTTCTATTCGCCTGGCACAGTATATCAGCGCAAAAAATCAAATTACTTTGGCATCTGCAAATGATGGCCATACACACACTGGATGATTTGCACTACAGCAAACAGCAAATGATGAATGATGATGATGTCTATAAATTGCAACGGCAGCCAGGAAATGAGAATGATAATGATGATGTTGACAATGATTTAGTTGATAATAATGGAATTTCATCATCCTACATGTATACCTCTGCGAATGGCTTCAGATAGTAGCCTGGCATTAAAAACTAAAACTCAAACTCAAACACACAGAAGAAACACACAAAAACGCTTATATTACTTTAGTCTGTTTTAATTTATAAGTTTATTTTTTTTATAATATATCTCTATAATACACATTTATGTATAAATATAATTTATGATTTAAGTTAGTTTACGAATTTTTATAAATGTTTCGTTTAAAATTTGCTATAGAAAACGAAAACGTGTGAAAAGAGGAAGGTAGTTCTGTAGTGATTGGAAAGAGATCATAATTACTCTATAAATTTCTCTATAAGTTTTCAAAACTTTTAAATTTTGTTTGATTTGAGCCTGTGAGTTTTAAAAATCATACTTTCCCAATATTTTCTTTTATTTTAAAGCTTAAATTAAGCTAAGGATTTTGAATAAATGAGCAGCTTATTAATAAGAAAATTATTCTCTTTCAACTTATTTGGTTTTTGTAACAAATATTAAACGAAACTTGTTTATTTTTTAAACTATAAATTAAAAACTACTATGGCTTTAATTATGATTTCCTTCTATATATTTTTTTTGCGGAAATTAAAACTATAAACTAACACTACTCTACAGCATAAATTATTTTCATTTGTAATACATCTTTTGTAAAAACTAAAGGATTTTGAATACGAATCTAAAAAGAAAAGTATCTATCCCCACTAGGGCCTATTACATCGGCCTTTTAAGAAATATATGAAACAGTTTGGCTTAGTTTTGAGAGATAATAGTTTTCTTTAAAAGATTCGCATTCTATAAACCAAAGTTTATTACAAAATTTAAAATGCAAATGAAGGTTCTGTAAATTTTTTTGTTTAAAAAAATGTCTCGAGTAGTGTTATTATTTAATAAATTTTAGTATATTATACAAAAATAAAAAAAAGAAAATAAAGCAACAAAATTATACTATACATTCGACTGTTTTCTTCCAAAAAAATACTTTAATTAATTAAATACTTGTTAATATATAATAAAATTATTTAAATCTAAGTTTATTTTTACTACATACATATTATTATTTTTTTTTATATAAAAATTCAGTTGTTTCCTTTAATCTCAGTTTGTAAACCTAGTATATAGTAAAAAAATAATAATAAAACTATTTCAATATTAAATAAGAAACTTTAGTTTGTAAAAACCAATCTTATTCATACTATTGAGATCCTATTTTAAGTTAAAAATACATTTTTTTTTAATAAAAAAAAAACAAAAAAGAAAAAAAATTTCAAACAACCAAACAAATAGTTTTTAATAATAAATTTAAATGTATTAAACAAAAATGGAGTCAAATAAAATAAATTTTAATTATATTTGCAAAAATTGTTGTAAGTAAAATAAATGAACTTGAAGTTGGAAATAAATTGAAATGTAAATATGTTTATATTGAAATTTTTAGAGATTTTTATAAGATTCATTAGAAGATTGTGTATAGCAGCTCTGAAAAAATTCGTTTAATTTTAAATTGATCTAAGTAGTGAAGAAAAATAAAAATCGTGATACATATAAAGTCAAATCAAACATAAACAGCCTAATTTATAAATTGTACAATAAGGTTTTTTTAAAATTTAGCAACATTACCAAGAATTATGGCCCCTCAAGGGCAAAGGTTCAATAGAATTAACTCTTAATTAAATTTTATCTCTTAGCCATTCTATTAAATTACTGATTATGAATTAACTCAAAGGCTTAATTCCTAAGTTTGAGAATTTTTTTTACAGAAATAATTCGATATTGAATCGAATTTATTGAATGACTCAAACGGGATGAAACGAAAAATTTCGATTAAAAAAATTAACTTTTGAACATTTACTATTCTGAATTCGATAATATTTGGTATAAATGCTTTCGATATTTGTTTAATAGATGCGTGCAAAACACTTAAAGAAAACGGAAGATACCTTCTTTTTATGCATATATCCTTTGTTCATGCAGAATATTTTGTTTCAATGTCCTGTGTTCAAAAGAAAAGGAATTTTTAGAAAAATATATTAAGTATTACTATGAGACCAATATTGTAGAAATTGGATAAGCGATTAAATAGATATATAAAATTGAAATTTATTGATTTTACACCATTCTGATATAAAATATTGTTACGTTTTAACCTTTTCAAAACGTTTGGTTTATTTCCTTTAAATAAACCGGATACTTTTGATTGCAAATAAAAGCCGTTTAGTAGTTTAAAAATTGTAACAACTCTTTATTTATTTAAAATGTACAACAACAATAGAATTGAATAGTCACTCAATGTTTTTTATACACGTTTGTAAATTCGCAGAAATACAGACACAATTTATAATGTACACGAATTTACTTGAAAAACACAACACACTTTAAGGCACTTAGTTGATGTTTATTCGAAAAGCGTCTCTGATAAACTGACTCACGACTGCAACCTCTGCCACTATTTATAACACTGCATTACCATCTAGAAAGCTCTATTTCTACAATGCTCCTTAACTGAATATTCGAATTCAAACAGCGTTGCCAACTTACGATCAATGGTCAACTGAAAGCTTTTATTTAATAATGCCCACAGATATGTTACAGTTTGCTATTACAGCACTGTTATTTGAAAGCATTATGCTACTTTTAAATCAGCCCATAAAATCGTTATATTTGAATTCAAGTACAATTTCGTAACAATATGAACATCGATGAAATAAAAACAAGTGGGATTTTAATTTGTTATTGTTCAATTTCTATTATTAAGTTGTTGTTTTTTATATTAAATAAATTACTACACAAATAATATCGATAGACTCTATAAAGAAAGATATTGAAAAAAGGAGAAAATAAACGAAATGAGTTTATTTTCTGACGGAAAAAATAAAACTCTTCAAATCAGTTTTTTTATGACGGCTAATTAAAACTCTCTTTTTAAAAGTTTTATACGAACATTTATTTTTACGTTGAAAAATAACTGTTAACTGTGGTGTTGAGATCGGTTTTATAATATCACCATAGATTCTGAAAGAGCAGAAAGGATTAAAATTAATTCATAATAGTTTTTACCACTGATTAGTCTAAAATTCATGGATAAATCAATTTTTGATGCAATTACACAAGTGAAATGATATGTAACCGGGGCCTGACTGAAGATACATGTCTTCTTTGCTTTTTTAATCAAGACTGCAAATTTTGAAATCTGAAAATAAAATGATGCGGTGGTTGCAAATATTTTTCGCGTCACTAGCAACGACTTGCATTTAAAAAATATTTGACGTACACTTGTATGTCAAAACGATGATATGTGATACATTTTATAGATCTTTTATATATTTAAAACTTCGCTAAAAGCGAAAAAACTATTTTTTTAACATAGTTAAATTAAATTTTAATCCAGACCCGAAATAATACTCGTACATACATATGTATTTAGTATCTATTAGGAATTTATTCTCTTTAATTGCATTCGTTACAAATATCTTTCAGATAAAATTCAATTTGAAAACAGTTTTCCAACAGACATTTTCATTAAAATTTAAATCAAAAATGATTAATTTCATAAAAAAATAAGGATTACTTTCAAGAATGTTAAAATCCATGGCAGAATCAACCAGGTACAATTATTATGGAGAGCTTTCAATCAGTTACCTTGTTATGTCAAACTACAGAAATAAAAGAAACGAAGCAAAATAAAATTGTATATTGTTTCTTCAGATTTACACTACATGCATCACTCCAATCTTTTATGTTATCTGCTACATATCACATAGTTCACATTTTTGGTTCAAAAGAACATTTATAAACACTAATTTTATAAGCATTTATTTAAAATTAAATTTGAATATGAGAAATTTTAATATTGTTTAAATTGAAAATATTTGAAAATTATTTTATTTTTGACGTTTGCTTTTATTGTTTTTCCAGTTTTCTTTAGTTTGTATGTATTTGACATTTTAGGGAAATTATAATTGAGAACATACTTTCTAATAATTGTACCTGGTTTGTTATGCCATGGTTAAAATCAAGAAAAAATTTTTCAAACAAAACTCATTTGAATGAATTTTTTTTATTAATATTAAAAACTGATGAGTATAAATAATTATTTTTAAGCCATATTATGTAAGGATTCATTGATTGTCTGAAGAGTTTCCATTTAACGTTTGGAATGTGCTAAAATAGAGCTATTTAATGATCCTTCAATTAGATGTTTTGATAGTTCGCAATTTCACGTTATTAAGACGATCTGCGAGCCGATCATTTGCAAATATAATTAAAATTATATTACAATACGAAAAGTAGTCTTAAATAACTAAACAGAAATAAAATCAAAATTGTGTAAAAAAGAATATACGATTTAAAAATTTAATTAATCAAGAAGAAACATCACAAAACTCAAACTCTATTTACGTATCATTAGTAAAACAAAATGTTCAAAATATAAAAACTTTTTAGAATAGAGTAGTTAAAATAAAAAAATAATAAACTAAACTATTGTATAGAAAAATTAATTAAAAATAAACTACAAATATATAAAACACGGAAAATATTTAAGGTGTTCACAGATTGAAATAAAAAAAGTAATATTTTATTGATATTAATAAAGTCACGCAATAGTGATTTATGTAAACAATTGAATAATTTAAAAGTAATAGTTATTTTTTTTTTTTAAATTTATTTAACCAATAATTTAATTAATATTTTTAACAGAATTTACGATTAAAAAGTTTCTGAACTAAATGAATTTTAAAGTTAAGAAAATGTGTCTAAATTTTGTTTTATCATATTAGAACATAGCGGTGACTGCCAACGTCGTTCTCGCAAAACAAACTGAATGACAGCCAATTTGACAGATGCAGCATCAGCAATACGGTCGCTATCAATTGTCAAAGTTCGTAAGCGCCTATTGGAAGACTCTTTATTTTAAAATTATCTGACTCACTTAAAACTCTTCCTTGAAGATTCTATTGGTCGCTGATTAGAAAGCTAATCACCCTTAGCGTGGTTGGCGTAAACGTCTTACGCCTACGACAGTTTCGTACTAGATTAAAGAACAAGTTTGCATTTTATCTTTAATCTAGTACGAAACTGTCGTAGGCGTATGACGTTTACGCCAACCACGATAAGGGTGAATATTTAATTTACAACATGGCAGATGACAAAAAATGTGTAAAAGAAGTGATTTGTAAAATTAAGCACTAAATCCTCATCAATAAATTTATTAGTTTTCAATAAACTCTAGAACTACCACTTTTGTAAACATTTGTTATTGACCGATAGACGATTAACAAATTATCTCCAATTCCGGTCACAATAATTTCTTTGGGAATGGGGGAAGCAATCATAGTTGTCCATTGTATTCGCCGTCTTAAGTACATGCTGATACCGGATGTGTTCACCAACACATGGAGCACAGACACAAATTAGCCAAGACACAACAGTTTTCTTATATTTGCAGAAGAATTAGATCCTTGCGTGGAAACTGATGCAGACAGATGTTTATCTTAAAATAAATTAAAAATATCGGTTATAATTTGTTTTGAAAATGTGAATAAAATAAAGAAAACAATTTTCTTATTAATTTACGGTTTAAATAGTGTTAATGAAACGTTATGAAACAAATGTATATAAATGAAAAAAAATTGCAATAACTATATTTTTAATTACGATGTAGCATTTTTTTGATAAATAATTATTACTAAAGAAATACATTTTAACAATACAATATTTTATTTCCGGTGAAATAAAATAAAAACAACAAAATTGATTTATAATTTATTTTTAAAATTTGATTAGTTAGACTTACTTGATTTACAATAAATTGCTATTACAAAATAACACAACAAAAAATGTATATTTAATATATTTTTATTATATATGTATTGATTAATAAAACGTAAATTGTAAACTTAAAAAAAATAAAAACGAAACATGTAGTTGATAATTTATAATGACCTCCTCCTATACAAACAAAAATATATATAATATAGAAAATATTTGTTAAAAAACAAACAAACAAACAAACATTTAATCAAACATTCATAACATTTACTTCAACATTTAGTCATACATACATTCGAGTACGTTTAGTATGTAATGTATTGAAATGAAATGGTTGGCTGAATCTAGCGTTATTTACAGTTAATTAGTGGGATCATATTGTAACTGTTTAGTGAAACAAATAAAATTTGTAAAACAAAAACAACAACAAAAACACACATTTTAAATATTATTAACCGACAAATTAGAACATGATTAAGAAAAACCAATTTTTTTTCATATTTATTGTAATTGTATTAAGTATTAAAAAAAATGTAATTAAAAAAACCAATTACTATCGATAGTTTATAACGATTTTGGTAGTGTAAGCATTGCTGAGAATATATGAATGTCTTTTGAATTAAAACTTATCGGAAAAAATCTAAATTGTCTTAATAAGTAGTTACACTCATTTTATCAGTTCAGTGGTCACCACAAGCAGATTAGGCAAAATTGGTAAATGTTTTGTAATGTTGCATAAAACCCATTTTCTGATTATGTTTTTGAAGCACAATTCCAATTTGTTTTCGTTTAGTTAACTTTAACGAGTTTCGTATTGTCAAATATCGTTCGGCCCCTGGTGGCTAAGAGTGCCGATCACTGGTCAGTGGTTTAGAACATTGGTAGGCAAATAGAGAGATTTTAATTTGTGTTTAAATATCAAGTAACTGATTGAAATATTTGTATTTTTACTCTCTATTACTCTCTATTGTTTACATTCGAAAATCTTCGTAATCTGAACAATATGAACGCCTACCACTGGTTTAGAAACATTTTATTATCGCCCATGTGCAGGAAATCGCAGCATTTTCAAATCGCTTACGGTTTGAAAAACACAAAACTAGGGTTTTTATCCCGAGAATTCCCGGTACAACTTTCCCGGGAATTTTGCCAATTTGTCACTACCCGATTCCCAGGATTTTTAGTCGGGAATCCCAGGAATTAAAAACTGACGAAAATACATAGAAAACAAGTTAGAACTCTATTTTTTTCACCAAAAAACAGTGAAAAGTTTTTTACAGTTTTGTTCTTATATCTTGGCAATAATAGACCGGTTATTATTATTATTTATTTGGGGTTTATCGTATGAAAATTTAAAAATAGAATTCATTATTTATAGAATTTATTTCTTATTGAATCATTCTAATTTCTTCTTCAAATCCATAACAAAATAGCTTAAACAATTTATTAAATGATTAAATTTTTCTTCAATTAAAATCTAGTACAAAAAAGGTTTAAGACAATATTTTCAATTAATTTTGAAAATTATTTGATTTAACAAAAATTTAATCATTCAAAATTTAAATAAATTCTGTTATTAATTAACTTTAAAATTAATTCAGTTTAAACAAAGGCTTTGGATTGAATCTTAAAAATTAAATATTAGGAATGGATATACGGAATGAAAGGCTGACATTTTTTAATTACGGATTAAGATTTTAGTGAATTAAGCTCAAATTTTATTAATTAATTCTAAGCTCTGATATTTAGTAATTATAACATTAAGTTTTTATATGAAATTTGGCTATAATATTCCTAATTTACAGTATCATTATATATTTCGGGAATAGCCGGGTACCCGGGAATGTAGAAAAAAAATTTCAGATTTCCGGGAATCAAAAAAGGTCGGGAAATTAAAAACCCTACACAAAACGCATTTCAGCATGTTCTGAAAACTACAGGATTTGCTGCCGTTTTGGTATTCGTTTCAGCGTTTGGCGTTTTCAAATCGAATTTAAGCGATATGCGCATTTCAGAACAAGGGCGTATGGTAATAAGAACGATTGCGAATATCTTAATGAAATTTCACACAGCCAGAACCCAGATGGTTTTCAAATTCACTGGGATTTACATGGGTTCGTAGTTGGAATGAGCAATAGTGGGCATTCCTGAAAAGTTTCTTATCTCGAGCCTACAAAATTTAAAAAAAAATCACTAAAACTTCAGTTCCTATCCGAATGTCAAGATGTTTTAAATTGTTCTGTTGTTCTGTTTCCATGTGCTGGTTATCTCTTTCAGTTCTTGAGATATTTATGCTCATATTTTTATTTTGAATTGATATGACTGACCAATCTAGAGCACAATAAATGGCATATCTTTGGAACGCGTTTTTTTTTTTTTGGAAAAACTTATGTCATTTTGAAGGGTACATAACTGTCATTTATTCTCACTTAGTTATTGAACATTATAGTGTAAAAAACAAAGTTTATTTTTCCTTGGAAAATATCGAATTTTGTACCACAGATTCGTCATATGCGTGAAGTTTTGCTTTACTTCTTTAATTTGAAGAAAAGTGCCGTCCAGGCCAGCCAAAAATGTTTGAAAACCAAGCATTGAAGGCATTACTCCATGAAGATTATTGTTAAACTCAACAAGAACTTGCTAAATCATTGGAAGCAACTCAAACTCCAATTTAAAAAAAATTGGCAGCAGCAGAATTCATCCAAAAGCGGAGAAATTGTTTACCGTACGAATTGAAGCCGTTCCATGTCTGAAATGCTGCTTGAACGCCATAAAAGAAAACCATTTTTGCACCGAATCATTAATTGCGATGAAAAATGGATCCATTACTATAATCCGAAGCGTAAGAGATCGTATGTGAAGCCCGACCAACCAGCCTAATCGATACCAAAGCCAAATATCCGTGGCATTAAGGTAATGCTCTGTATTTGGTGGGACCAAAGGTTCCTATTTAATATGAGCTGCTGAAATCTGACCAGATCATCACAGTGAACCTATATCGATCGCAACTGATTCCTTTGAAGCGAGCATTGGCCAAAAATGCCCAGAATATGGGGCAAGACTGGAAACCGTATTATTCCATCATGACAACGCTCGGCCACATGTTGCAATACTTGTTGAAAATTATTTAGAATGAAGTGGTTGGGAAGTTTTGCCTCGACCGCTTTATATTCCAGACCTTGCCCCTTCAGTCTACCATTTGTTTCGATCGATGCAGAGTATCCGAAAGTGGCTAGATTCGTTTTTGGTCTTAAACTAAATGTTATTCTTACAATTGATAGGATACATTTTCTTCTTTAAAATGTTAATCCTGTGGCCTATGTCATCTAGAATGAGCGACTACAATATTTTATGAAGGCAAATACTAAATTTTAAATAACTTTTGGGAGGATACATGTGAAAGCATATACATAATATATCCTACATGTTCCTCTTATCAGTGACTTTTTCAATGGAAACTCATTGCGATGTAAAATTATCGCGAAAATTATATATACATAATTGCTCATATCTTTGAAACTACTCAAATACCAGCATAATTTTTGACTTCATTTTAAAGCCAAATATATTCACCCCTATCGGCAATAACATGTGAAATTTTGTTCCCATGAAATATCCATTTCCCTCGAAGGGAAAATTGCTATCGTGATGTTCCCATGAACTTTTAATTCACAATAGTTAATTTTGTTCGTAACAGCTGCTTATTGTTTACAAAATTCCATCTAAAAAATTCACAACATGGGGAATTTTTTCACGTGAACGAAGTTGATGAACGAAAAAAGGAAAAGTGAACATATTTTATGTGAAATATTTATTCGCGATAGGGGTGATTGTATTTAAAATTGTGTGAATAAAATTGTTTACATCCAAAAGGTTAAAGGTCAATATTCGGAGTATATATTTCAATGTAAAAAAACATCAAAGATCGCGGTACGAAAAGAACATGGTACGATGACAACTATACCCTCTACTATATTCGTGCAAAATAATTTCGATAGAGACTCGAGTATTTCAGGAGTTATAAAGAAAAACGTTATTAAAAGTACGTTTTTTCATATAAATTCATATAAAATTTTAAGCAGCTGTTTTTTACCATATAAATTGAAATTGATTCAAATGTGTTCTGTTTTCTATTTTCTTAAATTTTTAAAAACGTCCGATGAAAAAGTCATTAAAATCGAAGATGTCAAATCCGAAAATAACAGTTTTTTGTCCGTTTTGATATGGATTCTCCCTTTTCTTAAAATGTTTGGTCAACAAACAAATAATGTACATATGTGGAATTATCAAATGAAATAGGACGAATAAGTTAATAAGAAATGAGCTCATTTAGACAAAAAAATCCTAATTTATTATAACAATGCACTGATGTCTTGGGTTACTAATTACTTTCAGGGTGGGTAGGTTCACATTTGACATTCATTAAAACTCAAGTAATCAGCTCTAGCCGAACGAAAATCGTTTATAAAATCAAAATAATATTTAGAAAACATGAGAAAAACAAGTGACAAATTAAAATAGTTAGAAAAATTACTCTTAAATTAAAATAATTTACAACTAAATCATTATTTTTGTAAACAATTAAAATACAATAATTTTTAAATTAATTATGGTTTTTGTGTGCAAAACTCAAAAAAGCTCTTAAAAGATCACCAAAACAGAAATTTAATTTAAATACGAAAAGAAAATTAAACTAAATTAAAATAAATAATAAAAAATAATATTAATTAACTAACTGTATTATTAATTAACTATATAATTTAGTGTCATTTAAATGAAAATTATTGCCATTATTATAATTAACTTATTAAATTCAATTCAATTAAACTTATATTGTGTATGTGTCTGTATTTTATGTCTGCATTATATGTTTAAAATTAAGAAAAAATAAAAAATTAATTAGAAAACAACAAATACTCACAGCAAACAAAATCAGAAGAAAATTTAAGCAAAATTAACTAAAACTAACAACTATTAATTTATAAAATATAAATAAATGTTTAACATTACAAAACAACAAAAAAAATAAAAACAAATTTGCAAAACTTACAACCAAAAAAAAAAATTTAAGAGAAAAAGTAAAGAAATGAATGAAATAAATAATAAAAAAAAATGTTTTATATGTATTTACCACATTATATTGTATATTTAATTGTTTTTTTTGTTTTTCTTTTGGAAAAATAAATAAATTTAAATTAAAAATTTTATTTCCTAAATGTTGTTATTAATTTTTTATTGTATTGGTGAATCTGGTCAGTCTAATACTCTAGCAGTGACTCTCAAACTATTAATATGTAGTAATTGGTTATGGATTGTGTCATTGCTATATTAGTGTAGACATTCACCTTATGTATATAGTTTGGTGGGTGTTGCTGCTAGTGTTGAGTGTTGGAAAACGTTTTGATTAACAAGCACTTTCTCTTAAACACTGTTAAATTTTTAACAGTTTTTTGATAACAGCCGGTCCAAACATTTCCCGATTTTCTCAATTTTATTGGACTAACAACAATTGTATATGTCAATTTAAAAAAATCATGACTGACTCCAAAGTTAGGCAAAATAAATAGGCTATATTAATTTTAAATCAAAGGAAATGTTAAAGGAATAATTTTCTATTTCGATTGTTATCGGTTGCAAAGTTTTAAATTTCCGCTTTAATATGTGTTATTGTTTTGGATTCCATTATATACTACACTGGTGCATATTCCTATAAATGCACTTAATTTTTTTCTGTATTTTTGTTATATCTTTGTTGTTCTCACCCAAAAGCAAAATTTAACTTTTTTAATGAGAGACAACTTAACGGTACTTTTTGCAAGTAAACAAGCTTTTTTTCTTATTCTTGTTGTTTGCCTTAATTATGCGATCAAATGTTCTTGGTGCTATTTTAAGTGGAAAAGTATAAAAGCAGACGTGAAATTTTTAAAAAAAGTAGTGTGCGTTTATAGGAATATGCACCAGTGTATATACATAAACAAAGCTTATTGGCCTACAAAAAGCTTTTGATCCTGGAGTCGAATTCTTCCAAATGTAATCGAATCTGGTTGATGGGGAATCGCTGAGAACTAACGATACCATAAATACAATTTTATATTCCGAAGAGGTTTCACTCGTGTTGATTTGTTTATATTTCGAGAGTGTTGCTAATTCATCACATCCCCACTTACAAATGAGTTGAAGATCACAAGAATTATTTTTTTTAGTTGGTCTGTAGAAAAGTCAGAAGCAATCCTTATTATCGAAGCATTACTCCATGAAGATTGTTGTAAAACTCAACAAGAGCTTGCAAATTCATTGGGAGATACTTAAGTAGCGATTTCAAAACGTTTGCGAGCAGCATGATTCATCCAAAAGCAGTGAAATTAGGTACCATATGAATTGAAGTTGAGATACCTTGAAACACGATTTTGCATGCCCGAACACGATTTTGCATGTCCGAAAGGAGCCATTACAATAACCCGAAGCATAAGAAATCGTATGTGAAGAACGGCCAACCAGCCGAATCGATACCTAAGCCAAATATCCATGGCGCTAAGATAATGCTCTGAATTTGCTGGGAGCAAAAGTGTCCTATCTATTATGAGCTGCTGAAATCTGAGCAGACCATCACAGGGAACCTGTAACGAATGCAACTAATCAAAGCGAGCATTGGTCGAAAATCGCCCAGAATATGCGGCCAAACATGAAACCATAATATTCGATCATGATAACGCTCGGCCACATGTCGCAATAACTGTTAAAAAGTATTTGGAATGAAGTGGTTGGGAAGTTTTGACTCATCCGCTTTATAGTCCAGACCGTGCCCCGTCCAACTACTACTATTTGTATCGATCGATGTATAATGCTTTCTCTGGGATAAGCTTCACTTTGGAACAGAGTATCGGATATTGGCTTGATTCGTTCTTGGCCTCAAAATAAAAGCTACAAATTTGAAAAAAATTCCGCACTTTTATGTCATACACCCAATATTTTTATTAAAAACTTCTTCTCTGCAAAGTTTGTTATTATGCACTTAAGATTTTTTCGTGGTTAATGCCCGTAATTTCAACAAGTAGATATCTACGGTGTAAAATAAACAGCAGATAAAGTTACCTAAAAGGTAACTTGACATTAATTTCAAATCAATATCTACGGGTAAAAATTACCAAATATTTTTACTCCATAAGTAACTTAGCACTGATAGATATCTATTTGTTAAAATTACGGGCATAAGTCTCGTAATAATTATCTTTTATTTTTTAAAATTTTTAAATTCACAAAAGTATTTGTTGTTCTCATTTATTGCAATAATTTTATAGTGTTTCTATGATAACACTCTGCTACAAAATGACATTTTTTGTCAGAACTTGAAAAGCGACCTAATGGAGGTTGTAGGCCTATGTGAGGACATAATAAAACCTTTTCCAAAGATTTTGAAACACCTTCAAAATTTTGAGTTATTTTGAAAAAACGGTTTTAGGGTAGGTCGTAGTACTTTAGCACCTTTAACTCAGACATTTTTAGACCGATTTCAAAATTGTAAACAACTATGGATATACAAAGAATTAAGCTTTCATAAAATGTATGCATAAAATGTATATCGATTTTTTTCATAATTTTTCAAATTCAACAATAGTTATTTTAATTTTTGCACAGTGTTTTAAAGACAATTTTATATGGGAAAAATGAGATATTACTTGTTAACTTTTTTGAAAAAGTTCGAAACAATTGTTTTTCTACAGTTTTTTTTTTTTTTTTTATTCATATGCGCTGGGGGTGAAAATACTAAAAATGGTGTTAATTAAAAGTTGAATAACTTTTACAATTTTAATCCGATTTGAATAATTAAAACCATGTTTTATTAAGAACTAAATGTCCTATATATGTTGGTATAAAGTTTTATAAACTTTCATATCAATATAAGCAATGAAAATCGACTAAAATCAAAAAAGTTGATAAATTTTGTTTTTCTTTTAGATATTCTTAACAAAAACAATACTTATAAGCAGGGAAACCGGAAATATGCTCTAAAAAAAGCGTTTTAGGCGCTTTAAATATGCAGTAAAAACTTTAAAATATGCTCTTAAAATTTAAAAAATATGCTCTTAAAAAAACAAACTTACATAATTTTTAACCCAAAAAAATTTACTTAAATTTTCAAATAAAAATCGTTGTCTATTGGATCTGAAAACATTTTTAAACATAGAAAATGTTCTTTCGACATCAACTGATGTTACAGGAGCAAATTTAAAAGACAATATTTCTTTAACACTTAGAAGGTTAAGTTTGAATTAGAACTAAAATTTGATATTTAGATGGAGCTATTATTAAAATAGTGCTTATTTTATATTAAAACAAGTAAGAGAGCTATATTCGGCTGTGCCGAATCTTATATACCCTTCACCTAATTATACTTCAAAATAAAAATATTTAATATTTTTAGGTGAACAAAAATTTTTTTTCAGTTTTTCAGTTTTTGGATAAAAAAAATTTCTGTTTTTTAAATTTTTTTTTTGGTGAAAAGCCATCTATTTTTCAATTTTGAATTTTAAACAAAGGAAGTAAAAACCTGTCACACAACAGCGAAAAATAAGTAAGACAAAATTTGTTTTTGATAAACTCAAAATATGCTATTAAACAGTAAAATATGCTCTAAAAACGCAAAATATCACATAAATATGCTCTTAAAACAAATATATGCAAAAATATGTATTTAAGGGTAAAATATGCAAAAATATGCACTAACAAATCGATGCCAAAATTCTTAAATAGTTCTGAAACGTGTAAATATCTTATCCATGTGCTCATTAGACTAACCAGAAAAAACATGCATTTGCATATTTTGGTTTCCCTGCTTATAAGTTACAAATGTATCAAAAAATGCAGGTAATTTCGAAGCGTAATCAGTTTTCTTTCCAAAACCCTTAAAAAATTTAAAGTCGGACAAAAACTGACTGAGCTACAGGTCGATAAGTCGACGAACATCACTGAAAACGGTTTTTTAGAATAACTTCTGATTTGTAGTGTACTCAGAAAGACCTATAACCCACGCTAGGCCGTTTTCCAAGTTTTTTTTTTCATCGTAGCACCGTGTAATTAAATGAACAAAAAATCAATATCTGATTTACATAGTTAACACTTTGTTTTTTTCCGTTCAGCCAGACAATATACGAAAAAAATAAAATAAATAAAAACAACGAATAAACTACATATTGCACATACAATATCCCGCGGGTATTATTTAACGTGGGCTTTTGAAGTCATGTCACTTAAGTATGTAAATGAACAATCCAATATATAATGCATTAGGTTGGTACGAATAAGTTCTATTGCATTAAATTAATGAATAAAAAGAAAATTATCAATAGAAAATACAACAATTTAAGGTAAATAGGTATGTAAAATAGTAATGTTCTTTGAGTAAATTTTTAAAATCCCAGTTTTCTGAATTTTTTAAAGTTAAGTTGACCTTTTAAAAATAAGTGTCAGCCCATTTTAAATGAGTATGTATAGTAGGGTGGGTCAATTTGTTCGGGCCCAAAAAACGTGGTAAAGCGTATAGCAAATTCGTAATCTACGGAAAATTCTATGAACTTTTTCAGAAGAAACCATGGTTCTAAAATCAAAATCGAGCTTCCGGTTTTTTACGAGAAGATTTGGAGCTCAAGACCTCTTTTGCTAGGAGACCTCGGGTATGTTCAATTTTAAAAATAATAATATTTCTTCGTTTGTGTTCCGATTTCAAAAAAATTACATATATATAGAATCTTCTCGTCGAGTACTACATATAACATCTCGTAGCTATATATTCTTTATACATCTTCTTAGACATTTTTTGAAATTTAAGCATAACTTTGGACTCAGTCATTATTTTTAATCAATTATTTCTTTATGTTATATATACATTTCTTGTTAGTCCTATAAATTAAAAATAGAGAAAATCGGAAAATATTTGAAACCGCTGTCATCAAAAAACTGGAGTACGGTGGGTAAAAATGTTAAAAATGTATTATTCAAATGCCAATATCTCTTACGCTATAAGAGATAATTGATAGCTACGAGATGTTATATGTAGTACTCGACATATATATAGAAGATTCTATATATATGTAATTTTTTGAAATCGGAACACAAACGAAGAAATATTATTATTTTTAAAATTGAACATACCCGAGGTCTCCTAGCAAAAGAGGTCTTGAGCTCCAAATCTTCTCGTAAAAAACCGGAAGATCGATTTTGATTTTAGAACCATGGTTTCTTCTGGAAAAGTTCTTAGAATTTTCCGTAGATTAGGAATTTGCTATACGCTTAGTAGTCAAAAAAATTGACCCACCCTAATGTATAGGCTATTTCAAGTACATAGTTGCAGTGCAAAAGCGTATAAAAGATCAATTTTAAGATAGGAAATATGTATATGTATAAACATAAAATATTTATACAAAAAAAAAAAAACTAAAATATAATTGGAAAACAAACAAAAGTTGCACGTAAACAATTCGGTTATATTCATAAAAGGGTACAAATGAGTGAGAAAGCTCTATTCAGCTCTACTGAATCTTGTATACCCTTCACAAAAGTATATTTTAAGATAAATATTGAAAATATTTCTTGGTGAAAATATTTTTTTTGTTTTAAATTTGAAAAAAAATGTTGCTGAAAAAAATATTTTTCCCGATTTTGATCCATTGTAGAAAAAAAATTTTTATGAAAAAAATTCGGATTAAAAATATTTTCCCGATTTGACCGCCTTTAAAATATATATTATTGGATATCCATATTGTCTATATTAATGACTAAGTAATCCAGATATAGATCCAAAATAAGTCAATAATCGAGGTTGTCCAGGCTTTTTCCTTATATCTCAGTCATTTGTGGGTCTATTGTGGTAATTTTAAATAGCTATCGAGCCGGAAGAATTCGCGATATATTGATGTATGAATCATATATCTAAGTTATGACAAACAGAATGACAAACTTATATATACCCTCATACCACTCATGGTGAAGGGTATAATAAATGAGACTACAAAACAAAATAATATCTTGTTTATACAAATGGTCCTGCATACTGGCAACCTGCATATAAATAAAAGGGGTCATACATGGCGTATGATTAATAATTAAACACAACAATTGAGCTAAACTAAAATATTACGTATACGTCCTGACCACAACAATCAATAAATAAATACTCTGTGTCAGAGTTAAATACAGAGAGAAAGAGATAGAGAGAGTAGAGTACCAGCATTAAATGTAAACACCTTGATTATACAAATTTGTAAATTTATAGATTTTATTTTTGCATTTAACCGCAATAACAATGAATTTGTAGAACACGAAAAAAAAAATTGGCATTTCATTGTACTGCTCATATTGTATTGTAAAAAGCCATTTATTTAACAACAATGGAAACAAAAACGAGAACAACTAAAACATTAGCAACATCACCAACATCATGTAAAAATTCAGCATAAACAAAAAAAACATTAAATATTTCACCACAATTGTTTTAGCGACATCAGTAAACAATTTGTATTTTATAGTACATGGCCCTGACAGGTGAAAATGCATCAACATCTGATTATTCCATTAGCTTGAATTTGATTTTTTAGGTTTATTTTATTTTTCTAACAAATTTTTTTATAAAACTGCATTGCACATTTGTCGTTTTTAAGTGATTTGTTTTTTTTTTGCAGAGAAATATGAATTTGTATCATTAATGTTAAATGGAGAAATAAATGAATGTTCATATACATATGTATGAGTTTAAATACTTTTATTTGAATGCATTTCCGCTATTCCGCTTTTATTGTGCATACATATGTATGTAGATATTTAATGTGTTTGTTTATTTATTTATCACGGTTATTGTGTCTACTAAAACTAACATTTGTCTATTTGTCTAGAGTTGAAATAACAAAATAAAACAAAAATGATTACACAGGTCAACAGAAAAAAGACTTGAATAACCACTATATAGATTTTATACATCATGGCCCTAAGTACAAACATGGTAAAATTTGTCAATGAGCGAATTCACTTAATTGTGCATAAATTCGAAAACAATCCGTTTGCCGTGTTCCGTTTGCCGTTTTCGATTTTTTATGATTTTTATTAAACAAAAAAATTGTTTGCTTCAATTTGATATTATATCTCCGAAACTACTGAGCCGATTGAAACGCAATATTAATGGCTATGTAAATCTCAGTAAAATTATAATTTTACTTAAAAATATTTTTAAAAAAACCTCCATAGAATTCAAAATTTGAATCATATTTGTACTACTGGAACCACAATACATCAAAATTGTATTGTGGTTTTAAAAGCCTTTAAATTTTTGTTGCCTTGTGTTATTCATAGTTGTAGTTTATGCAGTTTATTTACATGAATGTACAAAATGTATATGAAAACTCTGAGTCTTTAAAAATTTTACATATATCGTGCTCGCATCCCACTAAGTAACCGAGTAGTTCTTAATGAAAAAGATCTAAGCTTTTTTTTATGCTGAAGAATTAAAAAAAATTCGATTAATCGAATAAAACAGCAAAATTTATATTTTCTTGACAACTATAAAAAAAAAATATATATTTTACTTTTTATTTTTGTTTATACAATTTTAACGAATAATTTTGAGGACGAATAATCGCAACATCAAAAATTGCGAATAAGAAGAAACCGATGGATAAAAAAAACTTATAATTAATATTATTTTTATATTATAGCAGATTAACATTTCATACAAAGGCAAAATTTTGACGAATATTCGGAAAACCGATTAAAATATATTTAATTATTCGAATAAAAATTGAAAAATTTAAATTATGCATGGCAATTTAATTCAAATAATTTGAAATTAAGTTCAAATACAGAATTTTTTACGATTATTCGGAAAACCGATTAAATAAAATTCGATTTATCGATAAAAAAAAACAGTAAAATTTATATTTTCCTGACAATTTATTTAAAAAATATGCATTTTTTTCTCGAAAATTGAAACGAATAATCTTTAATTCTAGTAACCATAAAAAAATGCAAACAAAAAATGAAAAAAAAAGTTTAAATGATCGGAAGGCATTGGTTTCAAAAGTTGTGCCACTTGAGATGAAATCACTTTTGTAAAATGTCAGCCATCAATTTTGGCAAATTCTGACTGGAATTTTAATGTTCGAGTTTTATATGCCTTCATGATTCAATTGTTTATAAGTTTTAACAAAGTTCAATACATTGGCATTAACATTTGATAATGATTTCGGGCATATGATTTTGGACGTCAAATATTGGGCCACTTTTTCGAGCATTGCTGAAGTCACGAATAATACGAAAAATGTTGGCCTCTAAGGCGTCAATTGTTGCTGGCCACACAGGAAATAATCGAAAGGCATCAAATTGCACGACCTTGGAGGCCAATTTATAGGTCCATTTCTTTTCAAATATATAAAGGATCAGAAAGTACCATAAAGTCCCCTTTTGTTCGTTCGAAGAAAATTTACCAATTTCCTTCTTGAACATCTGTAAAGCTTAAATTTACAAAATACTCTATTTTGAGGAATGTTTTTGTGACATATTTAAGATAATTTTTTAAAGTACCAAATACTGGAAATAGTTCAGAAATTGGAAAATTTTTTTATTGTATGAAATATGTAATTTTTGAGTGCTTTCATACAAAAATTTTCGTTCGTGTTTCTAAATCAGACCCTTAATTCTGTGGACTTTTGACAAAACAACTTAAGTGGAAATTTCAAATTTTTCAGGAGAGTGCACAAACTGTTAAATTTATCGATAATTATTTTACTGTTTGATCTTGAAGAACTGTACTATTTGTATCAAAGAATTATACAAAGCTTCCGAAATTTTTTAAGGGCAAATAATAAAATAATTATCGATCAATTTAACAGTTTGTGCGCTCTCCTGAAAAATTTTAAAATTAAACAGAAGTTGTTTTATTAAAAGTCCACAGAATTATTTTGGCAAATGATACATAGAATATTTCATATTGTTACGTTTTAACCTTTTCAAAACGTTGGTTTATTTCCTTTAAATAAATCGGATACTTTTGATTGCAAATAAAAGCCGTTTAGTAGTTTGAAAATTGTAACAACTCTTTATTTATTTAAAATGTACAACAACAGAATTAAATAGTCACTCAGTGTTTTTTTTATACACGTTTATAAATTCGCAAAAATACAGACACACATTATAATGTACACGAATTCACTTGAAAAATACAGCACACTTCAAGGCACTCAGTTGATGTTTATTCGAATAGCGTCTCTCATAAACTAACTAACTAACTAACTAACTAACTAACTAACTAACTAACTAACTAACTAACTAACTAACTAACTAACTAACTAACGACTGCAACCTCTGCCACTATTTCTAACACTGCCATCTTCACTCTAGATTGTTCATTAACTGTCAAAGCTCGAATACACACGCCATCTCTGGTGAACTTTATACAATGTTCTTAAACTGTCAAATCTCGTATATTTAAATCGTTAGAAAATATACACGTTAATAAAAATTATGTTTAGGAGAACCTATAGTTACAACTATTTGCGTTTGTGCAGATGTTTGTAACGCCCAAAAATATTATTTTAACACCCTTAACTTAAAGTATACCGATCGACTTAGAATCACTTGCTGAGTCGATTAAACGATGTCCGTCCGTGTAAACCTTGTGCGCAAAGTAAAGGTCGCAATTTTGAAAATATTTCGATAAAATTTGGTACATAAAGGATGACGCCTATTGTACCTGGCTTAAATGGGTCCATTATTTCACTTAACCCCCATACAAATGTCCTCCCGAAATTGGACTTTATCGGTCATAAATGTTGATTTTATATACCTATGTATCTACATAAATTTTGCTCCAAATAAGTTTTATATATACAAAATTCGTGTCACCAAATTTTGTTACGATCGGTTTCATAACTAGTCGCACAGAAAAAATATAGTTGGACATGGTTACTGTAACCATTTCAATATTGTTACAAGTTTTTTAACAATATTATAGTCACAGTAACCATTTACATGATTGTGGTAACCATAATATGGTTAACTTTCGATTCACATGATTGTCTCAACCATATATATGGTTACAGTAAACATATATATGTTTGTGACAACCATTTATATGATGAAGGACTTATCATATTATGGTGCTCTCGGCTTAAGGCTTATCATAATCTGAGAACAACATATTATGATAAAATTATTCATCATAAATATGGTTGCCACAAACATATATATGTTTACTGTAACCATATATATGGTTGAGACAATCATGTGAATCGTAAGTTAACCATATTATGGTTACCACAATCATGTAAATGTTTACTGTGACTATAATATAGTTAAAAAACTTGTAACACTATATAAATGGTTACAGTAACCATGTCCAATTATATTTTTTCTCTGCGTGATATAGACCCGATTCCGAAAATCACTTTAACGTGCATAAATCTCTTAAAAATGTACGTATACACACAAAATTCAACATAAATAACTTTCATATAGCCATAAATCACCTAACCTAATTTCATGGTGTTCGGTGCATAATTGGTCATAGCTCTCATATAAGGTCCACTTCCAAAAATAACTCACGAATATAAATTATTGAATTTTTAAAAGAAAAATGTTTTTGGTAATTTTCTTTTTTAATTGTTGTTATTATAAATAGCAGTAAAATTTAAGCAACTGCAAATACAAATTTTACAGCAAATTTAAATATTTGCTTAAATTTAATTGCTATAAATTTTTGTATTCCTCTCTAAACTTGGTAACTGTTAAAGTTTTCATATCTTTAAATAAAATCTAAAAAGGAAATGCATATGTCTTATTGCTTAAACCATTAGTTTATTTATTTAAATTTAGCCTCGAGTATTTCAGCAACTGAATGTTACAACTAAACGGGGCTGGCATCTCTGTCACTAAAATTCAGTTTCAAAATTCAACACATACGACAATAATTGTTGTTACAGTTCTTGTTGAAAAGTTCAAAATACTGTGTAGTGTGTTGCAGCACACTACAATAAAATATAGGGGTGTATGTGTATCTGTGCAATTGTATTGTGTGCAATAAAACAACTTTTTTTATAACAAAACTATGTTAATGTATTCATACACACATACAAAAACTTAAATAAATATAAATGTAGTTACATATACAATTAGATCGGCTCCTTATTAAATAATTATATCAAAAATTCCAGATCATGTCTTGCAAGTTAATGTTAAAGTGTTATCCTATGCTTCAGCTTATTAATCGAAAGCTCCAGATCATTGTTGATTTTTTAAAGCGATATCAGCGTAATTTTCTTTCTCTGAACTGGCCTAATAATCATATCTACATTTACACATAAACAATAAAATACTTGATATACTGTTACCATTGCAAATATACGAAAACGTGTGCATATTAGGGTGGCCTTCAAAAATAGTTGTTAATGTTCCCAATTAAAACAAGTAAGAAAGTATAGTCGGTTAAGGCCGACCATATAATACCGTACACTGAGTATATGAGCTAATCATTATTCTATTACAATTTCAATAATTTTGTTTTCGTGAGTGATTTTGGGAAGGGGAAAAAATGTGGACCGATCAAGTGATTTTTTTTTTTTTTAATTTTACTTATATTCCAATATTTTTACGAGATTTATGCCCATTAAAGTGATTTTCAGAAGTGAGTCTTATATGGTAGCTATGACCAATCTGAACCGATCGCAATGAAATTAGGTCGAGTGATTTATGTCAGTATGAAACTTATTTCCGTTGAATTTGATGTAGATTTTTGGAAATATATTTTCTTCTCGATTAAACAAACTTCTCGATTAAACAATATTCAATAAACAAACTATTTACCTGAAATATCTATAAAGTCGTAAAACAATTAAGCAAAAAAATATTAATGTTTTTCTCAAAAATTCAAAATCTTCGAATATTTTTGGCCTATAACGAGAATTCAGGTACGGTATTAAAAGTTTCTTTGAAGGAGCTTTCAATGACGTACCTGAATATAAATGTTTCATGTTTTATTTGCAGGAAATATGAAAAGGTAATAAAGAACCTTAAATTACCATTTTATCCAGCTCAACAAAGACAACAGGATTTTTTTTGAGAAATGGTCTTCTCCAACAAATCAAATACTAATTTTAGTTGGGAACATTGACACACAATTTTCCTCCTTACAATCGGGGCCACCCTAGTATATATGTATATTACAAGTATGCATTTAAAAATGTGCAGATTTTGTAAGGATCTCATAGTTGCATAGTATTTACATGTGTTTGTGTTTAAGAAAATATAAGGATTTTTTTTTGGTTTTGTTTTAATTTTTACCTGTAGCTTCATCTGTTTTTTTTTTTTCACTTTTAATCCTTGTAACAATACGTCACTTTAAATGAATATAAATTTGTGTTACTTTTTGTTTTAATAAAATTTCGAAAAGAATATGAAAGTACATTAGGATGGGTCGATTTTTTTTCACCAAAAATCGTATAGCAGAAACGCATTCTATATAAAATTCTAAGAAATTTTCCCCAAGAAACCATAGGTCTAAAATCAAATCCTATCTTGCGCATTTCGTCTTTTATTCAATATAATTTTTTTTAATAGTTTTTTTTTATTGGATACAAGACGAAATGCGCAAAATAGGATTTGCTTTTAGACCTATTGTTTCTTGAGGAAACTTTCTTAGAATTTTCCATAAAACGCGTTTCTGCTATACGATTTTTTACTTTTTTGAGCCTACATACATATCGACCCGGCCTAATATACATATATATGAAATCCTTAAATTTGACTATATTTTGTAATAAGTAATCATAGCGCTTTAAAAAACATATGCTACAATATAAAATAAAATAATATAGACTTCATAAAATTTTACAGGATGATACTCACCTATTTTTATTTGCTTGGACCAGTACTCAGGGGATGACCTTTATTTATGCAATGCAATGTGTTGGAACTAGGAAAATAGGTTGTGGGAGGCAGGATAGAAGGAGTAGTGTTTGTGAATATTTGATTTGAATTTTCCTATGTTGAAAGTGACAGTAAAGCCTTCAGCGGGAAGCTTATTCCACATACGGACTGTATGGCTAAAGAAGAAATTTTCCCTGTAATGCGTTTCACTATCCACTGTCCAGTCGACCACGAATGGATGAGCCCTTGCCGAAGAACGTTTCGGGAACGAGTTCCCCAATTTCTGCAGAGCACATTCCATTGTAGTATCAGTAGTGAAACACAAACCACATTACGACGATGTTACAGTGAGTCAATAGAGCTGGATACCCTACTGTCACCGTTAAGCACCTTTGCCCTCTCCTGTACGCGGTCGAGTAAGAGAGAGTTGTATTCCGTTTTAGAAAACCAAGATATGGAATGCTTTTTACGACATTTAAAAAATGTGTTTTTGGTCCAACGGGTGGTGTAATAATGCCCGTAATTTTAATAAATAGATATCTATCAGTGCTTAGTTACTTACGGAGTAAAAATATTTGGTAATTTTTACCCGTAGATATTGCATTGAAATTAATGCAAAGTTACCTTTTAGGTAAATTTATCTGCTGTGTAATTTACACATTAAGTCTTGCGTGCATTAATGTGAACTGTGTTCGCACAAACCCATTCGGAGATTGTCACAAGGTCCCGATTAAGGCAATCATTCATGTTTTGAATCATTGCACCAATCTCAGACAGGACTGGGGGTCGATTCTGGTTCTGTGAAACGGTGAAATGAAAAGTTTTTTCATTATTTCACAAAGTTTCTGATTCTCGTTTTTGTTTTCATATGAAAAGAACAAGTAGAATAAAACAAATTGAAGAACGGGAATCGCAATTTGTGTAATTGTAAAAAAAGTTAATATGAAAAGTTCTTATGAAAACGAAAATGAAAAGTTTTTTTTCATTTCATCGTTTCACAGAACCAGAATCGACCCCCTGGTCTATAATTGAATAAATATGAATGGCAAATGTTGCTGTCATCTGTAAAAGAATAGATAGGGTTTGAAGTTTGATGTAGAAGGTCGTTTAGCCCTTCGTTACTCGCAACTGATCTAGTTGATATAGGCAAAATTGTTTTTATTGTAAATTTGTTTAAACACCCTAAATTTTAAGCTATCTTTTGATAAAATAATATTTTTACTGCATTTTTTTTTGTATTACTCTTTTAAATACATTGCATTTAATATTGTTTTTATGTTTTCGAAATAAAAAATGAAGAGATTATTTTCAAACGCGCCTTTCTTTTATTGATATCAATTTGATACATTGCGACTAGTCTCGATTGAAAATGATTGCGACTAACGGAGGGTTAGAAAGATTAGAAATAGAGTAGTATAAAGAACGGAGCCATGCGGTACCCCTGAATTAATCTTGAACTCATTTGAGTCCCTTCTACAACAACACTTATAGTGCGACCTCTGAGAAAGCGCACCATGCCACAGCCTATCGAACACCTTAGAAATGTCTAGAGCCATCATTATACTTCCGCCAAAACGATGAATGGAACGACACCATTTTTCCGATAAAAAGGCTAGCAAGTCTCCAGCAGTGCGTCCTCTACGAAAGCCATACAGCAGGTCGCTGAGTAGATTGTCGGACTCTAAATTTTTCACAAGATTTTGGTTAACCATACTCTCCATAACTTTGGAAAGCGCAGAACAAATTTCTATTGGGCGATCATATTCAGGGTTGTTAGCCTCTGCCTTTTTAGGAATTGTCGTTACATTAGTAACCTTTCAACATACAGGAAATTTGCCGGCATAGTAACTGATACTCCTTTGATCTCGGGTAGTGATTGATTGCTTTCTGGTAGGTTCGAATTATTTGCAAATAATTCAGCCAAAATGTTAGGTTTGTCAACCGGGTCAGTGCATGTTTGGCATTTTTGATATTACGCCAGATTCTGAATGCTGCCTATCTGGTAGGGTATTCGAATTATTCGAATAAGAGATTTTAACTTGTTCGAATAATTCGATCACACGTTTAAAATTAATCGAATTATTCGAATAATTTAATTTTTTTTTAAAAGTAAAGAATGAAGTTTTGATTTCGGTTTTTTAATATTTTATTGTTAAAGAAAAACCAAAAATAATGTTAAAGTTAACAATTCAAGTATTGATAATGTTGAACATTCGAAAACGAAGTCCATTATTAAATTTTCAACAATAATATTCCGATCAGAATAACTCCCGAACAATCTACAATACAATTGACTAGCAAACCCTTTAGTTTCCGTTTTGGAGCTATGCTTTAAAAAATTTGAGCTAGTTGGACATGATCCTGAATTCAAATACAATATAAACGTATTAAGAAATTTTTTATGTCGTTCATTAATTCGTTTTTTAAATTGAGTAACTAATTCTTTAGTAAATTAATTATACACTATTTCTAAATTATTTACAACAAATTGTATTATACATCAAGCTCTATCAACGTTGCCGAATCTTTGCTTAATAAAGTTGGCTTGGGGAATTACACAATAAAGGGAATCTGTCCAAAGTTTGATATCATTGTCAGTGAACGTGGCTAATTTGAAGTCAGGCAGTGCATGATTGACGCATTTACAATGTTAGACAAAGACGAACTCCATGCTTTTCTTGCAACAAAACATTAGTTTGCAATATTTGTCTTTATCATTCGATTTATACACTTACGTATATATTTTAAGATCATGGCCTTCATGTATTTCAATGTAATCATTATAAATATCATCCTCAATATCATTTTCGACGTCCGTTTCAAAATCACATTCTGCATCACATTCAACTCCACTTTAATCTAAGTTAATATTTTGATTATTAATTGCAAATCTTCTAATACTTCGGCAGCTAAATAACAAATATTTTATTCCGTACCTTTTATTTTCATTGGATCAAGTCCTAAGTTAAAAATTGTGAAAGATTTGTTTTTTGAATTGTAACTTCTTGCAGAAATATTTATATATTTATAGAAGGAGCTATCGGAACACTCATCTACAGTGATCGAAAGTCCCTTTGTTTTTAGTTATTTGTCGAATTTCAGAGTAATTTTTGTGAGTTATTTAAATTTGAAATTATGAAAAATGTTAAGCAATTTAATAAATTTAATTATATATGAACATTCGTTTTATTCGATTATTCTACATAGAATTGTTCGAATTATTCGTTATTCGAAAATGACCATTTTTAAATTGTTCGAGTAATTATTCGTAAGAAATTATTCGATTAATCGAACTATCATTAGTCGAATGAATACCCTACTATCTGGACATGATTCCAATTTTGCACTTCTGATTAAACCAGGATTAATCCATAGTTTTAATCGAATTTTTTTTAGTTGGAATTAAGGTTTTTATCCCCATCAATTTCTCCGCTTTTTGATTAATCCTGCTTCTTGCAAACTTTTTGAAATTATAGCTTGAGTGATATATGTAGGTTAAAAAACAAGTAAGAAAGTATGGTCGGTCAAGCCCGACCATATAATACCCTACATTAAGTAAAAGAGTAAAAACATTTTTCTTTTAAAATTTCAATAATTTGTATTATTGAGTGATTTTCGGAAGTGGGCCTTATATGGGGGCTATGACCAATTATGGACCGATCACCATGAAATTAGGTCGTGTGATTTGTGTCTATATGAAAGTATACTATGTTGAATTTTGTGAGTATACCAACATTTTTAAGCGATTTATGCACGTTAAAGTGATTTTCGGAAGCGGGTCTATATGGGAGCTATGACTAATTATGGACCGATCGTAATAAAATTTGGTGACATGAATTTTGTATATATAAAACTTATTTGGAGCGCAATTTGTGGAGATACATTTATAAATTAAATATTTATGACCGATAAAGTCCAATTTCGGAAGGACATTTGTATGGGGGCTAGGTGAAATAATGGACCGATTTCAGCCAGTTTCAATAGGCTTGGCCAAAAAATAATATGTACCAAATTTGATCGAAATATCTTCAAAAATGCGACCTGTACTCTGCGCACAAGGTTTACATGGACAGCCAGCCAGCCGACCAGACAGACGGACGGACATCGTTTAAAGTGATTCTAAGTCGATCGGTATACTTTAAGGTGGGTGTTAGACTAATAATTTTGGGCGTTACAAACATCTGCACAAACGCATAATACCCTCCCCACTATGGTGGTGCAGGGTTTTTAGCTTATTTTTCAGCTATTTGTGGGTCGATTATTCCAGAATTTATTTAGCAGTGTTAAGGGTATATATAAGTTTGTCATTCCATTTGTAATTTCTAACTTTTTAATTGCGATACCATAAAATAATTTATATATTCTGGTTCCTTATAGATGTGGTGTCCGTCTGTCTGTTGAAATCAACTTTCCGAAGCCCCCTAATAACTTACAAACATGTTGTAGCACACTGTAATTATAAAATAAAATGCCTGATGAATTTATAACTCTAATAATGAATTTCTGCCAGATTCGCTATCAAGGATTAGTTTTATTTAATGCTACAACCTGATAAAACAAAACAATTTGCCAACTAAAAATCTTTAAACAAAAACATTATGTTTATACTCGTGTACATTTTTTTCAACTTGTATTTCCCATTTAAATCATTGGCACCACTTCCACCACATTAAATCTATTAACACTGTCGTACTTTCACAACAACAACAAAAAAAAAACGTAAAGAATAAAATGAAAAACTTCTTCTCAACTTTTACCTTGTGTTGCGCACCTTGTACTTTTTTTTTTTAAACGTTTCTAGTTTTTTGTGTGTGTTGTTTTCTTTGCCAACATGCCAACTTTATACCAAGTGCACTTACCTTTAATGACACAATCGTGTACAAGACCCGTATTGGGAAATAATGTCTAATAATACTCGTACGGTAAGAATGTGTATGTATGTTTGTTAAATGAACCAAATACGTTGGAGCAAAAAAATGCGTCATTGCAATCAACTTCACAGACTCGCATAGACACATTGGTGGAGATTGCCCTGCAGTTCTGATGACTGCTATATAAGTGTCGACAAAGTATTTCTATTTTCTATTGAGTAAAGTAGATTATCTTATATACACCAAAGTATACTTTAGGTAAAATAGAAAAAACTTTGTTAAAAAAAATATTTGGGCGCCACCGTAAAATGGGCGTAGCGCTTGGAAAACCCTTTAGATTAAAAATTTAACCTCACCTAGGTCTTTAGAAGTCACATGATTTTCGTTTTTAAGTTAGTTTTCATAACGTTCTGATATTGGTGTGTTAATCCAAATTCTATTGAAAAATTAATGTAAAAAGTGCTGCATGGTTCGAAACAACACAGCTGCATGCACTACATACAACAACACTACGTCATGGACTTTAACAACAAAAACCAACAACTACAACAACAACGACGGCAGCAACAAAACCATGTTGAAAAATAAATATTTTTAACCTAAAAATCAGTGATGCTATTAAAGTGAATGGTTCGTGAGGTCACAAAATGACGTTGTTTAAAGGAAATTGAATGAAACTTTTTTCACTCTTTTATAAGTTTGAGTGTGTGATTGTGTGTGTGTTTTAGTCAACACATTGTGTTGCACACTTTGTACACACACACACATTCACATACAAGCCCACCACGACTACACTCACACAATTCTACTTAGTATAACATTTATTTTAAAAATGGCTTAAAAATTCAAGAGTAAAATGGAAAAAAAAGGGTTAAAAAGAAAACAAAAACGACAATAACGATGATGCTTCGTTAAGCAAATATTTTGTACGAGTGTTTGCGTGTCTGTTTGTGTGGCAAATTTATAATGAAATGCAACAACAATAAAAAAGCCGAATTTCTCTTTTTTTGTTATTCGAATAGGCAATAAAGCACGTGTTATTTGATACCCTACATGAGGTATTAAGTGAAAATGTAAAAAATATTTTTTTATTTCAAATGAATAAATAAATAAGCTCACTTGGATCCATTCAAAACTGATCTCATGGTGATACCAAAGAAGTAAACAGCAGGATACTTATCCAACATCCGCTGTTTCCAATATTCTCTGATGAAGGAATAGATTCGTCTCATATTCATGATTGATAACTCATCTAAACACGAGAGGAAAGGGTTCCAAGGATACGTTCTCTCAAGTTTGTTAGAGCCGGGAAATTTCAGAATAGGAGGGAAACACAGTTTCCTTCTCTTCTTCGTTTCGACAGTTTCTACAATAGTCGGTAAACCATAGGCCCATTCTTCTAGTATGTCCTGAAATAAAAAATACAATTAGCCTTGTTTGCTCACGAAGGATTTCTATAAATAGATTAGTCCTGTCGGACTAAGATTAGACGTAACAGATCGACCTCGCAATAATACAGGTGGATTCATTAATCCACCTACTCTGTGCAGTATCGTATAGTTTCTGCTGTACAACCATCTTACATTTTCCAAGGAAAATAATAGAAAAGGATGAAAAGGAGTCAGTCGCCTCCTCAGCCATCATATTTCCACTTCTGGTCAATTCGTCTGCTATACAAATATTTTGATTAAAGGTAATGAATCGCAGATTCTAAATGTTTTTTCCGCTTTTCGTCAAAACAGGATATAGCACAGAAAAGTATCCTTGAACAAAGGATATCAAATAAAGTTAATAATAAAAATTATTATTAACTTTATTTTCAAAACAAGCCTTTAGATAAATGCTCTATAATTATATTAGAGAATTTATATGATGTCGCGATATTTTCAAGATGCAGGACTTTTTAAACATTTCTAAGTTCGAAATTATAAGAAATTGCCGCATATGAAACTTGAATTGATTTTTTAAAATTCTTCATGATTTGGAGATTAGTTTAACAGCTTTCAAAAAAATTTCGAATTTCGTATCGAATTTTCGAATATAATATTCGATTGTCATCAGGTTCATGCATGATGCAGAGTACATTTAAACGTTTTTTAACAAACACAAACTGAGAAGCAGATACACCCAGAGTCTATGGCGTCAATCGAACCCGCAACCCATAGATTTATAGGCCAGCATAGTATTGTCTAGTCTATCGAATTTTCGAACATAATATATCATTGTAAACAGATATAAGCAAGGATATTCAATTAATAGGGTTTCTGGTTTAATCGGTTAATCGAGCAAATAACTAATCGGGGTTTTGATTTAATTGGTTAATAATCGGTTAATTTTAAATTATTCGATTAACCGAATAATTTCTATTTATTACTTATTTAAATATTTTATTAATAAAGAGAACAAAAACTTAAAAAAACAACAAAACTAAAAAATAAATAATTTTCTTTAGTTTTAATAAAACTTGTCTTGGAAATAACTCTTTAGCTGATTGTAGATGTTGGAGAAATTGAAAGTAAGGCATGATAAAGAATATTCAATATCTCAGTTCTTTTTTTATTGAAGTCGCTTTTGGATTTTTTTTTTTAGATTTTGATAAAATACTCGTTTAAGTAATGTCTGCTGTTTCGTCAATTATAATGTCCTCATCCGACAAATACATGTAAATTAAATAAGTCAGTTGTTATACTCGCTAAACATGTTTCTTGGATGTTCGAAAAATATGTAATTTTACTTTGACATTTGTATTTGAATTAGAAAAAAAAAATATGTTAAAGTGCAAAAAAAGGAATTTCGGTTAATCGACACAAATTAATCGGTTTATTTGCTATTTGAAAATCGTCAATTTTGAATGATTTGAATATTATATCCTTGGAATATGATTGTTAATGGACAATGCTTCGGCTCTCGGTCTGCTAACGACTTATTATGGGAATGCAATTCGAGGAGATGAAATAATTGCTTCCAACGAGTCAACGCATTGGCTCTATTAGTTAAGGCTAGCTAATTAATACAATCAGACAAAATAAATGCTTTATCTAACGACTAATCATGGGTAAATATAGGTAAGGATTCAATCCACTCTCGTCGGCTAACTACAACTTATTGGCTATGACTAGCTAATGAGTACAACACGACGAGATAAATGCTTCGGCTCTAGGTCGGCTAACTACGGTACTTCGATTCTTGCTCGGTTTGTTCACGTTTTTCTTCCACATCTTATATTAAAATTCACTTAAACTCTTTGGGAATTATTATCAAAAATATTATTTGAGCAAAAAAAATTAAAAAAGGGCCCATTTTAAAAAAAAGTTTTTGGTTTTTGGCCAAAAAAAAGACAAAAATTTTATGTTTTGAGTTACAAAATATTTATTTTGATAGACACCCCACTAAGCGACCAAAAATGTCTTCAAGTAAAAGAACTAAGCTTTCTTTTGAGAAAAAGGGACCATTTTGAAAAAAAAGTTTTTGATATTGAAAAATAAAAAAATTCTTTTTTTTTTAATTTTTTTATGGAAAATTGAAGAAATTGCTATCTAAGCTATTTGGTATATATTTTGCTAAGAACAATAGGTAATAAGTTACATGGATGATAAAAAACACATCGAGCCCTTAGCGCCAAATTATCGTAAGCGACAAAACACAAATTTTACAGGAGAAGGTTTTATTTGATTATTTTGAAATTTATACATAGAATTAAAAATGTTATGATGCGATATAATATAATTTCGTTCAGGCTATTTGTCTATTTTTCAAAAATATTTATAACTTTTGACAATTAAAAATTCATGGAATACTTTATTGAAAAATATGACAAAAATTTTTTTTTTATTGAATTTTTGCATAAATACCAATTTTTCGAATTGAAATTAAATTTGTATTAATAAATAGTTTTTAATGAAATTTCACAATTATGTAGATTTTTCTATTCAAAATGGAAAAATAAAAACGAAATTTGAAATTTATTATCAGTAATTCTGCAATTCCCAAAAAAGTGTTGAAAAATTCCAAAAATGGTAATTTTTAGTTTTTTGGCTATAATATCCATATTAGGGTCTGAGTAATCGGAATCCTTTACAAAATAATTTAAAGCATATTGGGCCATCCAAAATCGTTTATTATATTTTGATATCGAATATGCGATTTGAGAATTTTTGCCCTATAGTTTTATTTTACATAAAAAATAGGTTTTTTTTGAAAGGACCTGTCCCCTCGGTAACAACAATTATGAAATTGGTTTTCCTTTAAAATATTTTATGAAAACTTAGCTTTCAGAAAGTAGAAATTCCTTATACATCCTCTTAGACATTTTTTGCGATAACTTAAAATGAATTAAAGTCCTTTTTCCCAAAAAATTAGCTAAAAATCGTTTTTTAAAAATTTCTTAAATTCAAATGCATATAACTTTGGACTTAGTCATTATTTTTAAACAATTGTTTTTCCATTTGACACATACATTTGTTGTTAGTCCAATAAAGGAAAACTGGAGAAAATCGGGAAATATTTGGATAAGCTGTTATCAAAAAAATGAAAATTTAATTTTCAAATGCGAATATCTCCTAAGCTATAATAGATAATTGATAGCTACGACAAGGTTTTTTGTAGTGCTCGATGAGAAGATTCTACTTGTATTATGTTTTTGAAATCGGAACTCAAACCAAGAAATAATATCGTTTTAAAAATGTAACACACCCGAGGTGTCCTACTTTGAGGGCCCTTGGTCGCGCCCCTGGTGGGCCCATGAGGTCCACGTTCAAAACTTAAATTCGATAATACTTCTTCTTTGCGCATGTGAAATTTCATTCAAGCCAATCTAACCATTTAGAAGTTACAGATTTATTTCCTTATTTTTTTTCTATCCACTGTGTGTCGCTTACGATAAAATTAGTTTACTGTAAAATATAAACATTGACTTACGATAAAATCTTACCCCCTATAATTTTGATATTCTGAGAACGCTAAAACATCAGTCGGTCCATAAAATTTTAATTTCTGCAATAAAACAAAAATTTTAAAAATGTCGCTTACGATAATTTGGCGCTAAGGGCTCGATATGTTTATCATTTAATTTAATCAATTTCGGGCATATTTGCTCATTTTGTAGCTGAAAATCATAAAAATAAATGAAAAATTTTCCAAGGAAAATTTCAAAGATTTAATTTGAAAACATAAAATATGAAAAAATCTTATTATTTAAGAAATTATTTATAAATGTCATGAATTGAAATCAATGAAATCAAATCATAATATTTATGTTGAAAAAATTGAAGAAATTGCTATCTAAGCTATTTGGGATACATTTTGCTAAGAACAATAGGTAATAAGTTACATGGATGATAAAAAACACATGTTTGACCAAAATGTCAAAATTTGACACCTTGATTTCAAAAGTTGGTTCACTGAACATGAAATCCACATATCGATGGAAAGTTCGTATCTGTTTTTTTTTTTCAAAATCGGGCTTTTTACATAATATGGTAGACAAAACTCAAATATACCTCCCTTAAAAATTTCAGTTTCCTATGTTGACGAATAACAGATTTACAGTAATTATAAAAAAAGCCCTAACTCATTAAAAGAGTCGTTTGAAAGAAAAACCCCTAACTCATTTAAAGTTGAAAGCATATTTTTTGGTTTTTATAAACAAAGAACTTTTCTAAAAATATTTTTTGATATAATATCAAAAATTTTAGTTGTTTCTCCTGTAAAGTAACTAAAAGTTGAGATACAACCTTTCTATATTAAGTTATTGATATGTATATTTTTTAATAAGAAAAAAATTCTATTTCAGTAAAATTTCTATTTTGACATTAGCAGAGCTAAACAAATTAATAAGTATGAATATAGCCAACTTGCTTTAACATCCTGTAAAATACCAATATTGTAGATACTTTTTCAAAACAAAAAATCTTATTTTATTATAAATCTATAGTTATTTGTTAGAATTTATTTATTGAGACATAGTAATAACTTCCAAAATGCTATACAATCTAACAATAACGAAAGTCTCACCGTAGTGCCCATAAAAATGTCAACAAATTGCTCAAATCCAATGGCTTAATCCTGTACAGCATCCGTTTGTCTTCGATGGCCAATTGTCGTTTATTTAACATTAAAGGATTGTTTGCCAATTTTTCTACTATGTAGTTGTTGTTGTTGTTTTTATTATTGTATTATTGTAGCTGTTGTTGTTGTTGTTGTGAGCCAATACTCGTACGAGTGAGTACTACTTACTCATTTTCATTTTCATTTATATTTTTTGTTTTTGTTGTTTTGGTTTATTTGTTCGTTTGTTAGTTCGTTCGTTCATTCGAATTACGATGCTCTCAATATTACAACAAGATGTTTATTGGAGAGTGTATTATACGACATAAGTGTAATTGTATTGTTCATACAAAAATGTACAGGGTGCGAGTGTATGTTGTTATGTTTGAGTTTATGCCTGATAAACCGATATATTTATACATTAGGGTGTCCTCTATTTTGTACTTTTGATTTTTAATACTCCCTATTGATACCACATGTCGATGGTGTCCATATCGTCCAACTAGGGTCAAAAGAAGTTGGTAATCATCGACCTATTTGCTAGAGATACAATTTTGAAAAAAAAACATGGTTCCAAAAATGTGTTGCATGCATTTTTGGGCAATTTATGACATAAATGTGAGCAATATTTTACAAAAAATTTAAAATATTTCTGGATTATTTTACAAAAATTGGAAATCTTTTCTGGAATAATTTTAAATCATAAAATCTATTAGATATACCTTCTTCCACGGATTGTGAGCAATATTTAACAAAATATTGAAAAAAAAATTCAAAATATTTCTGGAATATTTTACAAAAATTTAAAAAAAATTAAATCTTTTTTGGAATAATTTTAAATCATAAAAGCCTTTAAAAAGAAACATAAAAAATCAAAAATTTTAAAAAATATTTTATTTTACTTCCCATAAAATTGATTTTTCCACAAATTTCAATTTTGCTAACCCATAAGTAGGCACTTAAAAGGCATAGAACCCTTTTCAAACACTTATTTCATAGGTTGGTCAGTACATGCCTTTTAAATTTTTAAATTATCTCATTTGGTTCAAAAGTTATGATTTTTGCAACGAAAAACTTCAAATGGCACCACTGTGCGTCGTTCTCAAAGAAATATGAACCGATAACGTTGATAATTATCGATCTATAGAGCTTTCCGTTGACTGTGATTGCCTGGCCAACGTCGCACAGTGGTATGAGAAAAAAAAAAATGGAAATAAATCTGTAACTTCTAAACCCTTAGTCCGATTTTAATGAAGTTTCACAAGCGCAAAGGGGAAGTGTTGTTGAGTTTAAGCATTGAATCTGGACCTCATGAGCCCACCAGAAGCTGAGCCAAGGGTTCCCAAAGTAGGACACCTTGGGTATGGTCAATTTTAAAAATCATCCTATTTCTATTAAAAAATTCATGGAATACTTTTTTGAAAAATATGACAAAAAATGCTTTTTATTGAGTTTTTGCATAGATACAAATTTTTCAAATTGAAATAAAATTGTTATTTATGAATATTTTTTAAGGAAATTTTACACTTATACAGATTTTTTTATTGAAAATAGAAAAATAAAAATTAATTTTGAAATTTGTAATCAGGAATCCCGCAATTCCCAAAAAAAATATTGAAAAATTCCAAAAATGGGATATTTTCGTTTTTTGGCTATAATAACCATACCAGGGGCGGGGTTATCGGAACCGTTTACAAAATATTTAAGAACATATTGGTCCATCTAAAATGGGTTACTATATTTTGATATTCACTATGTGATTTGAGAATTTTTGCCCTAAAGTTGAATTTTACATAAAAAAGAGGCGTTTTTGGAATGGACCTGGTCCCCTCGGTATCAAAACTCAAAACTTCTTTTTCATTTAAAATATTTGATGTAAAGTTAGCTTTTCAAAAGGTACAAATTCATTATACATCCTTTTAGAAATTTTTTAGATAACTTAAAAAGAATAAAAGTACTTTTTTCCCAAAAAAAATAGCGAAAAAGCGCATTTTTTTATTTTTTTAAATTCAAATGCATGTAACTTTGGACTCAGTCATGATTTTTAAACAATTCTTCCTTGTTTTTGATATATATATCTGTTGTTAATCCTATAAAGGAAAAATGCAGAAAATCGGGAAAATTTTATAACCGTGGTCATCAAAAAACTGGAGTAGGGTATGTAAAAAAGTTAAAAATTTAATTTTAAAATGCGGATATCTCCTAAGCTATAAGAGATAATTGATAGCTTTATAGTTTTATATAGTGCTCGATGAGAAGATTCTATATATGTAATTTTTTAAAAATCGGAACACAAACGAAGAATACGATCATTTTTAAAATTGACCATACCCGCAGTGTCCTACTTTGGGGACCCCTGGCTCAGCTTCTGGTGGGCTCATGAAGTCCAGATTCAAAACTTAAACTCAACAACACTTCCCCTTTGCGCTTGTGAAACTTCATTAAAATCGGACTAAGGGTTTAGAAGTTACAGATTTATTTCCATTTTTTTTTCTCATACCACTGTACGTCGTTTTCAAAGAAAATGTGGGCCGATAACACCGCCGGACGAAAATCCACACCAAACTGTAACTTCTTCATGATGTATTGGACGTTCTTGGATCTCTCGCGGATTGGCTTCGTTCCAAATTCGACAATTTTGTTTATTGACGTATCCATTCATCCAGAAATGTGACTCACTGTAAAATGGGAGAAGCATGTGGAACGTTGTTTGAATAGAACATCCATTTTGATAAAACAATTTTATCATTTGCACATGTTGTTGAACGTTAAATCCATTCATTTTGATTTGGAAAAACTAACTGAATAAATGACAGCTAATTCAACGGATGTAGCTTCCACAATATGGCCGATATCAGATGTTAAAGTTCGAAAGTCACTATTGGAAGATCCTTTATTAAAAAAGAAATATTTAGTTGTCAAAACTATAATTTTTATGCCCGTATTGACCATTGATAACACGCGAATATTAAAAATAAAATTGACAAACGCGACCCCTATGGGGCCCCGGATCCCCTGTTGATTACTGTTGCTCTAAGGGCCTGATTCAGAAATACGAAATCATAGAGAGTAGACATAAAGCGGAAACTCTCCTGTCTAAGACCTAACAAAAAAATTACTCAAAATAATCACACATACGAGTGTTGTTTTTGTTTTCACATAGTTTTTTCTACTAATACATTCTCACCACTTAGGTTTCTGACAACTGAGTTAGGTCTTTGACAGGAGAGTTTCCGATCTATTGGTATTCTCTATGGTTTTAACATTTTTGTATGAATAACTCTCATAAATTATTTGAAAACTGAGTGATTTTCATACAAAAAATTGTTTTCCTTTTGTGTTTCTGAATCCGGCCCTAAATGTTCTCCGATTTTGCTCAAATATTCTGCAATTGTTTTACACATGACGACCAAAATTTGGAAGCAGCGAAAGTCCAAAAAGTGCTAAATAAGGGCCACTCTATTAAACACACAACTATATTATATAGACGAACAATACAAAAACCGAATGAATACTTGGGACATTAATACAACGACAGTCCTACAAACAAACACAAACTGCTAACAGCATCATTGGCGCTGCTATAGTCACATCCTCATCAACACCACTAGAATATGGTGTTTCAAACTATCAGATTCAGTTTGTTTCGTACTGTGGCAGTGGGCACTTTTCTGAGCCATTTAGTTTTTTTTGTTCAGTTTTCCATTGAAAGGAAAACGAACCAGGAACAAATCGTGCTCATCGTAGTTTTGTGATGTGATTTTTGTGTGCTTTTGTTTGGATTTGAAAAATTTCTTCAATTATGTTCCTCTATATAAATGTAGTTATTGCAATAACTCTCTAATATTTGTATTAATACACATGTCTATGTGTGTAGTGCTTCCACTTAATACTTTAACAGTTTATATGTCTATGTATCTGTGTTTCTCTATGAGAGTGTATTCATTTGAAAATTATTTCCTTATGTTAAGTTAATACTTCCTGTCATTGTACGCAATTTTTTCCTTTATTTTTTTCCGTGTTTGTGTGTGAATAATGATGTTATTATTTTCGTGTTCTGTGGTCGATAACGTGTCATTATGATTGTGCATGATTAACCTCTGTCAAGTTGACATTTAAACAACATGCTGCGGGTGTTTTTGTTTTTATATTAACTGTGTAAAAGTGTGTGAATTTATAACTGTGTTAGAGAACATTGCTGCTAACACACATTCGCCGGAACATTCGCAATTGCCAATTCAAGTGAATTAAGTGAGTAAGCAGCCAGACAACCAGACAGTAAACCAGCCAGCCATTGAATCAACCAACAACACCAGCCAATAACAACAACAACAAAAGCAGTCATACCAAACAACAAAAACAAATATTACAGTGTGTGTTTTGTAACGAGTGCAAAAGTGCTATGAGAGTATTGTAATTCAAACAATTTCACCTACACTTTACTCAGACACAAACACACTCCTACAAACCCTCACACACACTCACACATACATATGTATGTGTGTACATAAATTACCGTTAGATCAACAGGTGGCATAGTCTGTGTGCCTCGGAGAGAGTGCATGTGTTTAAGTGTTGCGTTTTCCATCTAAAATCTTCACCGCTTCGAACTACAACATGTTGTAAAATTATTTTTTCTCGTTATTTTCATTTCCATTCCATCCAAACTAATATGTTGGAAGAGTTTATTGAAAAATTACCCAATATTGACAGTGATAAACGTTACGAGGTATGTATACATCTATGTATTTCTATTATATATGTATGTGTGTTTGTATGTATTTAGTGTATGTGTTTGTGTCGTTTTTAAGCTTTATAAATCATTTCAAGTAGTATTGTCTTTAGTTTTGGTTGTGCATATGTATATGCAGGACCATGCATGTCTGCATGTATGTAATAGAGCGATTTATTCTAATCGATGTTTTCTATTTTCTCTATTACCTATTGCCGATGTATGTAGTTGTAGCCAGTAGCAATGAAAGTGATTTATTTAAATCACCTATAAAATACAGTGAGTGACAATGCAAGAGAAATAAAAATAATTATTGTAAGCAATTTACAATATTTAGAGATTATTAAAGAATTAAAACAAGTTTTCTTTCGGTTTTTCTAATTTGAAATAAATAATTCTAAACATATCATTAATTCTATAAGACATCATCAAAACAAATCGACTTTGGGTCTTCCGATTTTTATCATATTCGGTAATTACATATTCCTTAGAGTCATTTGGACATTTACATTTTTATTTCCTTTAATTTCGAAAAACTATCGCTTTAATTCGCGATTTTAATTTTTGGAAAAATTAAAAAAAACAAGTAATAGAGCTATATTCGAATCTTATATACCCTTCACCAAAGTATACCTTAACCATAAAAGCCTAACATAGATTTTAAAAATCTGTCTCTCCAAAACGGCTAAAATTTTTAGTCAATTCAGTAGTCAACTCCAGTTTTTATACCCTACACCACCATAGTGGGGAGGGTATAATGCGTTTGAGCAGATGTTTGTAACGCCCAAAAAATATTAGTCTAACACCCACATTAAAGTATACCGATCGACTTAGAATCACTTTCGATAAAACGATGTCCGTCGGTCCGTCCGTCTGGCTGTCCATGTAAACCTTGTGCGCAGAGTACAGGTCGCAATTTTGAAGATATTTCGATAAAATTGGGTACATATTATTTTTTCGGCCCAAGGTCCAATCCTGTTGAAACTGGCTGAAATCGGTCCATTATATCACCTAGCCCCCATACAATTGTCCTTCCGAAATTGGACTTTATCGGTCATAAATGTTTAATTTCTATATATTTATCTCCACAAATTCCGCTGCAAATAAGTTTTATATATACAAAATTCATGTCACCAAATTTTGTTACGATCGGTCCATAATTACTCATAGCTCCCATATAGACCCGCTTCCGAAAATCACTTTAACGTGCATATATCTCTTAAAAATATTGGAATACACACAAAATTCAACATAGTTATCTTTCATATAGACATAAATCACACGACATAATTTTGTGGTGATCGGTTCATAATTAGTCATAGCTCCCATATAAGGTCCACTTCCGAAAATCCCTCAAAAATATAAATTATTGAAATTTTAAAAGAAAAATGTTTTTGCTATTTTACTTAGTGTAGGGTATTATATGGTCGGGCTTGGCCGAAAAACAACTAGTAGTGTTATATTCGACTGTGTCAAATCTTGTATACCCATCATCAATATGTAACAATAACATTTTCTTGTGATATAAGGGTTGTATGGGTCAATTATGGGCCGGTCCACAAAAAAGTTGGTAGAAAGCTTTGTTTCTGTTCTATTTTATCACGATATTAATTATTATAAGATAATTATGAATGCTCATTTTACATGTGTAACAAAAACAAAACACATTGTACACTCAAAGTACACGCTTGTATGCACATACAATTTTCAGAAAATAAACGAATTCACTTAATTGTGAATAAATGCGAAAATAATCCATCGATTTTTATGATCGATATCTTATTTTGTTCCTATTAAATGTGGCTTTGCGATGAAGCAATAAATCTAAACAATTTCTGCCGTTTTCGATTTTTCATGATTTTTTTAATACGTAAAAAATATGTATATTTTTTTTGCTTCAATTTGTTTTATAACTCCGAAACTACTGAGCCGATCAAAACGCAATATATAAACAGACTTAATGCTACGTAAGTTTGAACTTTTCTAAGTTTACTTCAATATTATCGAACAAACCCTTTTTGAGTTATCATAGATTATGTGGAGAAACATCTAAAAAAATTTACAATTTTAGAGAAAAAATTTTTTTAAAAAAATATATCCAGAGAATTTAAAAATTTTACCATTATAGTACTTAGGTAACCATGATGCATCAAATCTATATAGTGGTTAGTGAAGCCTTTTTTTGCTGTTGACCTGTGTTATTGATAAGATGAGCAATGTAGAACATAATTTTTTTTTAAATTTATATGGATCTTAATCAATCGGATGGAAATTGCAAATTTTGATATTTTTTGAATTTGATTTTACCATCAATTCTAATTAATATATTATGGAATGTATACACAAAATTATTAATTTCATAAAAAGAAACATCAGAGATTATTTTTTTAAAATGAAAGTTCTTCTTAACTGTCCCATCATCCAACTGTCACAGCCAGATGATTGTGGTGTTTTCCACCCTACAAATAATAGACTTTCTGAAGTGTAAAAATGTCCCAATGTTTTCAAAATTAAAACTAATTTGAGAGTTTTTGGACCTTTTTAAATAGAAGAGTTTTTGTAGATTATTTAAAATAAAAAGCGAAAAAAATAAGTCCATGAAACTCAAATAAGAGCTTAGAAAAGTGGAAACATCGGTATTTCCAACACCTGTATATAAATTATAAATGCGATACAATAACCGCTTTAGTAAATTAAATTTCACATACAATAAAATTAACTTAGTAATATCATTCTTATATATAAAGAAAGTATGTACTTTTAAGTATGTTATTGTCCACCAATATTGATGAAAGATATATGGTTTAAAAGGTTATTTTCTCTAGATATGCACAATATAAACAATTTTTTAAAAATAATTTCGAAAAGGAGTTGATATAATTTTTGCTTATATGACCAGTATTTCGATATATTACAAACGGAATGATAAAATCAATGTAAACCACATCTTATTTGTTTATGATGCAATATTTTAGAAATGATCTTACCGCAAAATTTAAAATTTGTTCAAATACACTAATACCTAGGTTTGCGACGCTAATTGGGTCAGGAGAAACACGACGCAGATCGATTTCCGATTTTCCATACATTTGTATTGACTTTCATTTAATTGGTTCCGAGATTCATAATTTTAGCTGAAAAAATTGATTTTTCGATACAAAAATTTTTATTTTAAGGACGCAAATCGAAGTACAAAAATGTGAAATTTAATAAAAATCTGCACAAATTTTTTCTTATCCAAATGTCAAGAAATTCTTTACAAAAAGTTACATGCTTTCAATTTCATATTATTTCTCTTATAGAAAACTTAACTTAAATATGTACAGAGAAAACAGATTCATGATAGCAACCGAATTTGTTGCCTATCGAATGATTCTACATTAGTGACCTAATTTTGTAGTTGTGGCTACAAAATTTTAGAAGGGTTAATAAATGTTAAGTTGCTTCAACCGAAATTCTTCTGTATCAACTGACTTTCTTTCTGTTGATAGAACCGACAAATTCTATGTTTGCAACCGAATCATTCGGTTGCTATTACGAATCTGTTTTCTCTGTGTGTATATATAAAAATTAACTGATGTAAGGAAATCCCTCCAAATTTGTACAATTTTGAAGAAAAATTTCAGATTTATCTAAAATTTTCTAAAAAAGCAAAACCACGATTATAAATACACTAAAAGTAAATAAGTGAAGACAATGGCAAAAGTTATCAGCCCATTGCTTAAAATATTGTTCGATCTATGTATATAAGTTTGAAAGCTTATTATGATATATTATACCGTAGACTGACGATAGAGCTAATTTGTATTAACAGCACACTAATGTGAATTAAAATTTAACCCTGACAGACGACAGTTTTTGCATTTAGTAAACAATTGTTTGTTTGGAAACTGTTTAATGTTGAAAAAATTTTTTGCAAATCGGTAAATTATCTGCTAGATGTTAAGCTTTTCCCAATTAATTGCTACATAAAAAACTCAAGGTAGACGTGATATATATCTCAGGATAGGGGATTTTGTCTTTTTTTCCAAAATATATATAACATTTGACAATTAAAAAATTCATGGAATACTTATTTGAAAAATATGACAAAAAAATGCTTTTTAATGAGTTTTTGCGAAGATACAAATTTTGCAAATTGAAATTAAATTTTTATTTATGAATACTTTTTAATAAAATTTTAATTACATTTATATAGATTTTTCTATTGAAAATGCAAAAATAGAAACAAATTTTGAAATTTGTTATCAGGAATCTTGCAATTCCCAAAAAAGTGTTGACAAATCCCAAAAATGGGATTTTTTAGTTTTTTTTGGCTATAATATCTATACCAGGGCGGGGTTATCGTAACCTTTTACAAAATAATTAAGAACATATTTGGCCATCTAAAATGGGTTACTATATTTTGATATCGACTATGCGATTTGAGATTTTTTGCCCTAAACTTGAACTTTACCTAAAAATAGGTGTTTTTTGAATGGACCAGGTCCCCTCGGTATCAACAATTTTCAAATTTTTTTTCATTTAAAATATTTGATGAAATATATTAGCTTTTGAAAAAGTATAAATTCCTTATACATCGTCTTAGAAATTGTTTGCGATAAAATAAAAAGCAAAAATGTACTTTTTTCAAAAAAAAAAAAAATTAGCGAAATTGTTTAAATTTAAATGCATATAACTTAGTCATTATTTTTGAAAAATTCTTTTTCTATTTGACACTTACATGTCAGTTCAATAGAAGAAAATTGGAGAAAATCGGGAAATACTTGGATCCGCTGTTATTAAAAAACTGGAGTAGGGTGGCTAAAAATTTTTAAAATTTAATTTTCAAATGCAAATATCTCCTAAGCTGTAAAAGATAATAGAAAGCTACAAGGAGGTTTTTTATAGTGCTTAATGAGGACATTCTATATATGTTATTTGCTTGACATTGGAATACAAAGGAAGAAATAGGATCGCTGTAAAAATTTACCATGCCCGAACTATCCTACTTTGGGCACCAGTGGTCGCGCCCCTGGTGAGCCCAGGTGGTCCAAATTCAAAACTTAAACTCTACAACACTTCTTCTTTGCGGATCTGAAATTTCATAACCAAGCGGGCTAACAGTTTATAAGTTACAGCTTTATTTCCCTCTTTTTTTCTATTCTACTGTGTTACGTTTCCTTTAAAAATAGTAAATAATTTTCCTACAGCTGATTGATTTAGACGGTATTGCCATATTGAAATCGCTATATTAAGTATAAATTCAGTTTGATTTTGTGTATTTACGTCAAAGCTAATGCGCATTAGGATGGGGATAATTCACAAGTTAATTTGAATTAAGATTGCTAATGCATATTAACGCTGTCGTCTGTCCACGCTATTAATCCGTTTGTTTTTTACTCTAATTCGTATTTAAAATTTTTTCTTTAAAAAAATCACTAAATCATTAAATTTCAGTTTTATGGTAAATGTTATTCTGAAAATTTATGGAATAAATTGTTTTCTCTCAAATATTAATCTTCTAGACCTAATTAACATCAATCCTTCAGGAGTCTGACAAACCGTGACTTCTCTTGAAATTTGTAATGCTTTTATTGTCTCTGTAAAATTACCCAGTTAAAAATGTATTTTTAACAGAAACTTTCGTATGAGATTTTATTAAATTAGGAGCAGTTTTACTAATATTACTTTCTCACAAGCATGAGTAAACAAGAGTATACTTGTTATGATAAATAATTACATATTAATCATACGCATAGATGGTCGATGGGGAAAATACTAGAGTTAATTTTAAAATGTAGATAAAATAGCTATTTCCATTGCCGATTTAAATGAAATTTACCACAGACCACAATGTATGCATCATATCATTGGAAATTCGATTGGATATCCTCTCAGATCCACAAACATGATGTCTTGAATATTGAAAAATAAAACTGCAAAATTTTATAAAAGTGAATATTTATAATTGTCCATAACTTGAAAACAATACAATATACTACTCTAGTTTTGATTTCATTTTAAAGATACAGATATTAGCTTTAAGGGAAATGTGCAAAATTTTTAGGAATATATATTTTATTAGTCTGTTTTACATTGTCACTTACTGTAACTCACTGCAAACGAGTGGCTGTTTGAGAAAAAAAAGAACATTAAACTAGTGTGTTTGTCTGATAATGTGTGACTGTTAGTGTATAAGTCTGTGTATCTGTGTGTTTGTCTCTAACACTCATTGATTACAAAGATTAATGAATTTATAAATTGTTTGTTTGATTCTTTTCTTTATATAAGTACATTTATTTTGTTTCCTACTTCTGCTATTAATTTATTTATTGTTTGTGTATTTTTTTCATACCTTTATTATGGTTTCTATCAAGGATATTTCACCAGTGGAACAGCACACAATGGCATCGAATGGTATTGACAATATTGCCATGAGACGTGATGATGAGTACCGGAATCGTATAATGAGAAGTAAGTGTATGCTAACAATGTCTTTCTTGTAACTACAAGTATTTTATGATTATTGACAAATGTCAGATAAATAAAACATATAAAATAAAAACACAATCATAATCCTTAATTGATGATTGTACTACAATTTAATTTATTTTGTAAAAAGAGGAGAGGAATTGATTAAAGAAAAATATAATAAAGGAAGTTATAAAGATAAACGAGCGAGTAATTTAGATTTTGTAATAAAAATAAGTAATAATTTGGTTTAGATGGTTTTGGGTATAGGTAATAATAAAAATAACAATAATGTTAAGAAATTTATAATATATTGAAGTTGTAAGACAATATTTGTCAAAAGAAGTAGATATTATCGGATCAAAACAATGGAATATTGACATAAATAATAAAAACAATGCCAGTTAGCCCATGAAATTATCGGAATCGTATAATAAGGGAAATAGCTAGACTTTATGGGGAATAGATTCAAGGTTAAGGAACTCCTATCTAGCCAGACGGATTATAGACCTTGATAAATATCTATTTTAAAAATATGGAAATGGAAATTGTATGTTAACGAACACATGAATTTTAAATTTGTTTAATAAAAAATTTAATTCAAATCTTATGGCAAAATATCAATAAATTCTAAATAATTCAGTAAATTGTAAAAACCCTTAGGGCCAGCCTCACAGTCAAAAAAGTCTATTGAGCACAAATGTTTGGCTATGTATAAAAAATATGTATGTCCTACTTTTGTCACGCTCAGTGGTTTTGTATACAAAGGATTTTGAAAGGATATACATGTTGGTTTGAATAACAACATCTTCTTAAAAAATATAAAGACAGTATGTATTTCTTATTTATACATACAAAATGTCATCTTATTTATTATGTCTCAACAATGATACGTTTACTATGTTATATTAGGGTGGCTTTTAGTTTGCTATTTTTGGATTTTCAATGCTTCCAGGTTCACAAATTGTGCTCCTTCATATAACAATAAAATGCTGAAAATTTGAGCAATAAGTAATATTAAATACGGATTAAAAGCGTTAATTTTTACGTTTGTATCAATTATGGGTTACTAGGGTATTCGACTAATGATCGTTCGATTAATCGAATAATTTCTTACGAATAATTATTCGAACAATTTAAAAATGGCCATTTTCGAATAACGAATAATTCGAACAATTTTATGTAGAATAATGGAATAAAACGAATAAATGCTCATATATATTTAAATTTATTAAATTGCTTAAAATTTTTCATAATTTCAAATTTAAATAAGTAATAATGACTCACAAAAATTTTATTGTTTCTGAAATTCGACAAATAACTAAAGACAAAGGGACTTTCGATCACTGTAGATGAGTGTTCCGATAGCTCCTTCTATAAATATATAAATGTTACTGCAAGAAGTTACAATTCTAAAAACAAATCCTTAAAAATTTTTAACTTAGGACTTGAACCAATGAAAATAAAAGTTACGGAATAAAATATTTGTTATTTAGCTGGCGAAATATTAGAAAAAAATTTTAACTTACATTAAAGTGGAGTTGAATGTGATGGAGAATATGATTTTGAAACGCTCGTCGAAAGTGATATTGAGGATGACATTTATAATGATTACATTGAAATAGATGAAGGCCATGATCTTAAAATATATGTATATAAGTGATGTTATTAACCGCGTACTTAAGTGTTGCAAAATATTTAATAAATTGAATGATAAACACAAATATTGGAAACTAACGTCTTGTTGCAAGAAAAACATGGAGTTCGTCTTATACATGATTTTGAACATCGCTGAACATCTTTGTCTAACATGGTAATACACTTTTTGCGTATATGTAAATGCGTCATTCATGCACTGCCTGACTTCAAATTAGCCACCTTCACTGACAATGATATCAAACTTTGGACAGATTGCCTTTATTGTGTAATTCCCCAAGGCCACTTTATTAAGCAAAGATTCGGCAACGATGATAGAGAAATTTGTTTTAAATAATTTAGAAATAGTGAATAATTAATTTACAAAATAATTAGTTACTCAATTTAAAACCCGAATTAATGAACGACATATAAAAGTTCTTAATACGTTTATATTGTATTTGAATTCAGGATCATGTCCAACTAGCTCAAATTGTTTAAAGCATAGCTCCAAAGGGTTTGCTAGTCAACTGTTTTGTAGATTGTTCGGGAGTTCATCTGATCAGAATACGTTGAAAATTTAATGATGGACTTTGTTTTCGAATGTTTTTTAACATTATCAATACTTGAATTGTTAACTTTATCGAAATTTTTTGTTTTTTCTTTAACAATAAAATATTAAAAAACCGACATCAAAACTTCATTCTTTACATTTTTAAAAAATTTAAATTATTCGAATAATTCGATTAATTTTAAACGTGTGATCGAATTATTCGAACAAGTTAAAATCTCTTATTCGAATTATTCGTTTTATTCGAACAAGAGAAAAATCGAATAATTGGAATACCCCATGGGTTACCATGGGAATCAATTTTGGCAGATTTTGAGGAAATTGAATTATTGATCACAAATTTATTAATATTATGTCTTAAAAAGTAAGATCGTTATATTCGGCAGTGCCTAATCTCATATACCCACCATCAATGTGTGACAGTAAAATATTTTTTTTTATATATTTCTTCAAAAGTTGGTAGAAATATTTAGGTTCATATAAAACTAGCTTATGTCCAATTTCATCACAATTTATAAGACAATTATGAATATTCAAGTAATTTTTTGAGGGGACCTTGTATGGGGACTAGGACTGATTTGTGAAAAAATTTTATCTGAATTGCCGCATAATCAACATATTTATGACTGCTCAAATAGTATTCCGGGGGACATTTGTATGGGGTCTAGGTGAAATCATATTGCCCAATTTCAATACAAAACAAACTTTATCAATAGAGAGTATTTGTTAGCCAGCTAGCTAACAAATCGTGTCGTGTTTTCTGCAGACAGACAAACGGACGGACATATCTAAATAGTCTTACAATCTTACGATGACCCAGGAAATATATACTTTTGTTGGTCTAAAATGAATATTTCGATGTGTTACAAACGGAAAGACAAAATCAATATTATTGGATGGTGGGTATAAAAATACATTACTCCAATATTTCGAGTAACGTAAACTCGAAGATTTTATCATCACATTATGAGGTCTACGTCAATTTCTACTTCATTTCGCATTAAAACTATTATTCAGGCAAGGATCCCGGTCAAACATTTGATGGAGGGAAATAAAGTAAAATTTGTTTTACATTTTTCTTTTTATACCCTTGTATACCAAATTTTTCATTTGCGATCCCACAAAGTATATATATTCTGGATCGCTATAGATAGCGGAATCGATATAGCCATGTCCGCCTGTACTTCTGTATGTTGAAAACAACTTTCCGTAGCCCCCAAAAATAATTTAAAGACATGATTCATACATCAATATATCGGGAATTATTCCGGCTCGGTTGCTATTTAAAATCGACAAAATTGGCCCACAAATTGTTGAGACTGGGATAATCTCGATTTTTGGCCTATATTTGATCTATATCTGGAATCCAGATTCTGGATTACTAAGTCATTAAGACAATATGGATATCCAATGATTGATATTTAAAGTCCATTGCAACGAAGTATATAAGGCTATAGTAAGTTGGACCTGCATAGGGTCAAAACCGGGAAAAATATTTTTTAACCCGAATTTTTTTTCACAAAAAAAAAAATTTGTCATAAATTTTTTTTTCAATAAATTTAAAAAAAAATTTTATAAATTAAAAAAAAAAATTTCAAAATTTTTTTAAAAACAAAAATTTTAAAAACTTTTTTTAAAATAAATTAAAAAAAGATTTGGAAAACAAATTTTGAAAAACAATTTGGAAAAAATTTAACTTTTTGTTTACCAAAAAAATATTTAAAAAATGTATTTTAAAGTATAATTTGGTGAAGGGTATAAAGATTCTGCACTGCCGAATATAGCTATCGTACTTGTTTATATTAAAACTTTTTGGGAGGCAAATTTCCTTTCCCACCTGGATTTAACTAGACTATAAATGTATTGTTCCCATGGTATACCTAAACGATGCACTACTTTTCATAGAAAATCCTGGAAGTTGTTGTTGAATCCATGGGAACAATAATTATAATATCCTTTTTTGAGATATCCAAAGATCCAAAGGTCATTACCAAATATTGGATGTACTTTTGCTGAGAAGATATTTACACCATGTTTGTTAAAATCTAAATATGCGTTCCAAAGTTATTCAATCCTGAACATTTCTAATTTTTCACAAAAATGTAAGAGATTTCCAAATTTAGAGGGCAATAAAATATGAATATAAAATGCATTTAAGAGCAGAATATGTGCTTTGAATTTAAATAAAATCAGAGATGGTAAAAATCCAACCTGCATCGAAATAAAATTATCCCCAGATAAGGGTTATCAATGTTCTAGATATTTTAAATGACGAAAATGGAAACTGCAAAGCCAAAGAAACAATTTGAAATTAAATATTAGAAAATAGGTTACGAAATATTATTTTAATAAACCTTTTATCAAATTTGTAGCCAAAATCAAAATTTGCTCAAAATCCATCAATTTCAAATCGGTCCCGACTTTAACCCATTATACAATACATCTGTTAAAATGTGCGTTTTTGTTTCCCATTTAGTGTTTATTATCAGTGACATAATAAACACTAAATGTTATCAAATAATAAAATTTGAAATTTGAGAAATTTTTTTTGTTAACAAGTTATAATGAAGGGCAGAATTTATATTAAAAACTAACAAAATAATCACACATACGAGTGTTGTTTTTGTTTTCACATAGTTTTTTTTACTAGTACATTCTCACCACTTAGGGTGTTGACAACTGATTTAGGTCTTTAACAACAGAGTTTCCGATCTATGTATCCGATCTATTTATTTATCTATGGCTAAAACTATTTTTAATTGGATTTTTTTCAACATTTAAGTTTTTAAACTTTTTCTTCAAATAAATTTTGCTGAAATTTTCAGCAATTGCTTTTTAAAAGACGTAGGATAATTTTTGATCTTATGAGTTTCGAAATTTGAAAAGTGTTTGTGCCACCCTATTGTATTTTTATTATAAAATCCATGAGTAACATACCAAATTTTAAATGACCTTATTAAAGGATTTGTTTTTTATTCTTTCCACACATTTTGTTTTATCCTTGAAAAGTCATCAATATATGAACATATACATATATTGACCTCATAATATATGTGTATGTATGTATATAAAAAAAAGAGTTAAGCTAACAACATGTATGTATTTTATTATAGTGGAATTAAGGAAAATAAAAAATATATAACAAGGGGCAAAAAATTATAGACTATCGTTGTGACATGACAAATAAATAAATGAATCGACCAACCTCTAGCAATTTTTGTCACGTACTCATACATACAAGAATTTTAAATACTCAAATAAATAAAAAAAAATAAATAAACACAAACACAAATGTATAGCAAACTTATTGACAAAATATTAAATGTTAACTATGAAAATAAATAATAAATGTGTGGCACATACAGTAGTATATGTATGTTCTAGATGAGTGTTTGTATTTTAAATTGAAATGTTACAAATGACATTTTTTTCTGTCGACGTTGAAATAAATCATTGAAAAGCAATTTGTGTAGTGTGAAATGTGTCAAAAAATTTATGGTTTGCAGTTTTGAAAACAAGCTGACAAAATAAAAGGAAAATTTGTTTTAGATTGATCAACATACATGCATACAGTACATGTTTGAAAATGTGTATATAAAGCAGGCTTGAAAAAGTTTACCACTTCATCCAGATGAAAGAAAATTAAGATTGGTTCAATTTAAAATTCCATTCGAATTTTATAGGGATAAAACGAAAAAATGTCTATAAAAATCAAAATTAATTTTACTCTTCTGAATTTGATAATATTTATTTCCATATTTATCATACAAAACTCAAACTTTTAAAAATTTCGAAATTCGCTTTAGTTTAGTTTTTATATAGATTCAAAGTTCATGGTTTTGAATAGAAGAGTGCTTTTAATAACTTTAAAACCGTTTGTCAGATTTTATAATTTTTAATCTCATATACTCATAGAAAAACCATCGTTCCAGTGATGAATTTCGTCATTGAATCAATGAATTATTTCATTACAGAGTGTTTCAAGGACTTTATATTTTATGAAATTTATTTTTAGCTTTTATTATATGGAATTATTTTATTGATGGAATGAAATTAGTCATAAAATCAATCAAAATAGTTCACAAATGCAATGAAACATGTTCATTGCACAAACTAATTTATTTCATTAAAAACATGATACTGTTTCATAGATTCAATGATGAAACGAAATTTGTTTAATGATGCATTTAATGATGGATTTTCATGTATCTTATGAACTTAGATCATTGCAGTAAATAATTTTTTCATTATACTAATGAAATATTATTGGGTTTATTTCTAAAAAAAATACGGGATTTACAATAGATTTACTAATATGGCATTTTCAAAGTTACATTAGGGTGGCCCTTAATAAACAAAAGTTGGATTTTTGCCAAAATCACGGCCCAGTTTGGTGAACATTGGTCAAAACAATCAACCTGAAATTTTGAGATGCAGGGGAAAAAATGCAATTTTTTAATTTTTTGTAAATTTTTGCCATTAAAAAATTACTTTTCGCTGGTTTAACATGCAAAAACTCTAAGTCCACTTTTTTTATAAATTGAGATTTTAATGCAGTAATGTACAATAAGTAAAAATACATTGTTTACAAAGAAAAAAATTGAAGTTATCTCGCTTTTTGTTGTTGTTTTGTAATGATGAGCAAAAGCGCTTAGTCCAATTTATCACCAGAAAAAGTCCCTATAAAAAGCACAGTTCAACCATTTCTGTCAAATTGTTCAATGACATGTATTAAAACAAGTAAGAACAAGTAAGAGAGCTATATTCGGCTGTGCCGAATCTTATATACCCTTCACCAAATTATACTTTAAAATACATTTTTTTAAATATTTTTAGTAAACAAAATTTAATTTTTTTTAAATTGTTTTTCAAATTTTTTTTTTTGGAAATAGTTTTTTAATTTTTTTTTCCAAATTTTTTTACATTTTTTTTTTTGGAAAAAAAATTTATGACAAAAAACATTTTTTGATGAAAAAAAATTCGGGTTAAAAAATATTTTTCCCGAATTTTGACCCATTGTAGGTCCAACTTATCGACATCGTTGCAATGGACTTTGAAATATCTATCATTAGATATCCATATTGTCTATATTAATGACTTATAATCCAGATATACAGTGGTGGCCACCAATTTAAGACAAATACTTGAATTTTTTTCATCAACTGAATTTTAAGTGCGATAGAGCCAAAATAAAAGGACCTCTAAGGGTATGAAATTTATTATTAATGTTTCTAGTTTCTGAAAAATGTTTGGAAAAATCGGTAAAACATATATGGACAAAGATATGTGGAAATACGTTGACCCACCTCAGCGAACATCCGCTGTTAATAACATGATATGACCGAAACTAATGGAACTAAAAATACGAAATTTGTTCCGAATATTTTATAATAATAAAATTATAATGATATAAATGTGAGAAAATATGTTTATTTAAAAAAAAATTTTTTTGGTAAGTTGTAGAAAAATTGTATGTGTTCGTAGTGAATATGTATGAATTGACACAGTTGAATAAAACACACTTGTGTGTTAAAACAGTCCTTATGCATACATATTTGTGGAAATATTTGGAAAAATAATTGAGGTTGTCCCGGTTTTTTGCTCATATCTCCGTTATTTATGGACCGATTTTGCTGATTTTAAATAGCAAACTTCTCGAAAGCATGTCTGACAGAATTATTGAAGATTTGGATCCCGAAGATATCTGGGGTCTTCAGAAAATTGATTTCAACAGACAGACAGACATGGCTTAATCGACTCCGCTATCTATAAGGATCCAGAATATATATACTTTATAGGGTCGGAAATCGGTAGAAATTACAAACGGAATGACAAACTTATATATACCCTTCTCACGAAGGTGAAGGGTATAAAAATGGTCTGTCTACCCTACACTAAGTAAATGAGCAAAATAATTTTACTTTTAAAATTTAAAAAAGTTATTTTCGGAAGAGGGTCTTATTTGGGTTATTAGTCATAGCTAATTATATTTGCATTGAATTGTATGTGTAACCAACATTTTTAAGAGATTTATGCTCGGAAGCGGGCCCATTAATTATGACTAATTATAAACCGATCGGCATGAAATTAGGTGACATGATTTCCATAGTATAAGGTATTTTGGGAGGACATTTGTATGGCAGCTAGGGGTAATAATGGATCGATTTCAGCTAGTTTCAATAGGCTTCGTCCTTGGGCCTAAAAAAGTGTATATACCACATTTTATCGAAATGTCTTCAAAATTAATCGACTCATTAAGTGATTCTGAGTCTATCGGTATAATTTAAGATGGGTGTTAGGCTATTATTTTTGGGCGTTACAAACATCCACGGTGCCGAATCGTATATACCCAAAATTGTACTTTAAAATTCAAATTTAAAAAAAAAAAAATTTAAAAATTTTTTTTCTAAATTGTTTTTTTTTCAAGTTTTTTAATTTTTTTTTTAAATTATTAGTGAAAAACAAGTAGGAAAGCTATATTTGGCTGTGCCGATTCTTATATACCCTTTTTAAACAAGTTGTTTCCAATTTTTTAAATTTTTTTTAATTTTTAAAAAATAAAAAAAAAAAGTATGACAAAAAAAATGTTTTGATGAAAAAAAAAATCGGGTTAAAATATATTTTTCTGATTTTGACCCATTGTAGGTCCAACTTATATACATCTTTGCAATGGACTTTGAAATTTCTATCATTAGATACAGTGTTTAAAAAACTAGACTACAAGTAGCAGTAGCAACGAAAAAACACAAGTAGTCTAGTTAAAAAATTAATAAAAACTCAGTTGAAGTAGCAGCTAAGTAGCAGTTGAGGTAGCAATAAAATAAGTCAAAAATAAAAATCTTCAGCCAAAAAAGTATATTATGTGTTGTTGTTGTGAATGTGTATGTTGGTCGTGTTGTAAACAAAAGTTCGGCTTTTTTGTTATACACACAGAAAACACGATCTTTCTGTTAGCAACCGAACATCTGAGACGAATAAAATCGAATAATTCTTTCAAACTCTCTCAAAACAAAAACAACACACAGTGTTTAATTCTGTCAATTTTGGTGTTATGACTGAAGATTTTCTTTTTTGACTACTTTTATTGCTACCTTAACTGCTGCATCAACTGCTACTTTACTGCTACCTTAAAAATTAAAACTCGATATAGAGCAGTAGCAATGATTTGTATTTTTATGCTACTACTCCATTTACAATTCATGTTTTATTACTACTGCTCTGTTAAGAGTTTTATATTTTGAAGGTAGCAGTAGTTTAAAAAAAAACAAGAAAACGAAAAAAGACAAATGCTACTGCTACCGCTACATACACTTTTTTGAAGCAGTAGTTGTAGCAACAGTTAAAAATTTGTTAGTTATCGTAGCTTTTTAAACACTGATTAATGACTTAGTAATCCAGATATAAAAACTAGTAAATAAGAAATGAAAGACAAGTTCTAAGAAAAAGACCTAAGTCTATAAAAAAATACAAACTAAGCAATAGAAAAAGCTCTAAGTCCAAAAAAAATACAAAAAAGGCCATTAACGTGTGTCAAGCCACTAGAACAAGAAATGTATGATAAAAATTAACATATTTTGAGAATTATTTTAGTTTAATAATTCTCATTTTTACTTAAAATATATTCATATTTACTTGTATATGAGTTTTTGGCTTCGCAGGATACCGTTAAACTATTCGCAGGTATGACCAAAAAAATTTATTTTTTTGTAAACTCTATTTTCAAATTTTGTTAAACAAATTTCAGAATTTTTTGCTTATCACATTATGATTTATTGAAAATATAATAGAAAATAAAAATATGAAAAAATTTTGAAAATATTTCCTATAGCTTTTCCTTACCTGCGATTTAAATTTTCAAGTAAAACCAATTACATATTTGAACATATTTTGGCGAATGAGCTGAATTTCCTTACTGTTTTTTAAGTAGAACCTATTCAGAATATTAGAGTACAGATAATTCTAAACATACTGTGACAGTTTTACTAAAATTGGAAAACGTCAAGCCAAAGGTAAAATTGTTCATTACTTAGAATTTCTAATGGAAATATAGCGAAATTGTATATATTTTTGGGCCGATTTTTGATGAAACTTAAGAAAAATATACCATGAAGTCTAGTATTTATAATAACAGTTCAAAGATGGAAATTAAACCTTAATGGAACTTGGGGTTAAAATGCCACTCAACTTTCACCCGGTACATAGATTTATTCTCACTTAGTTAATGAACATTATAGTGTAAACAACAAAGTTTTTTTTGATACGAAAATGTAGAATTTTGTGCCAACAAATCGTCATATGCGGGAAGTTTTGTTTTACTTCTTTAATTTGAAATAATGTGCCGCTGAAGCACACCGATTGCTCACCAAAGCTTATGGTGAATGTGTTCCTTCAGTTTCAACGTGCGAGCGATGGTTTGTTCGGTTCAGAACAGGTGATATTGACACGGCCAAGAATTGGAGGGATACGCCGTGCAAAATCATTGGGAGCTACTTAAGCAGCAATTCAAAACGTTTGCGAGCTGCAGGATTTATCCAAAAGCAGGGAAATTGGGTATTGAAGACGAGAGATCTTGAAAGACGATTTTCCATGTCCGAAATGATGTTTGAACACTATAAAGGAAAATCATTTTTGAACCGAATCATTACTTGCGATGAAAAATGGATCCATTACGATAAGAGATCGTACATGAAGCCCGGCCAACCTAAGATAATGCTCTGTATATGGTGGGACCAAAGGAGTCCTATCTACTATGAGCTGCTGAAATATTGCCAAGCCATCACATTGAACCTGTACCGAACGTAACTGATACATTTGAAGCGAGCATTTGCGAAGAATATGCGGCCAGTCATGAAACCGTAATATTCCATCATGGCAACATTCGGCCACATGAAATGTTTTAATTTTCTTCATTTTTATTATTTTGCAATCAGATCAGATCTGTGATCCATTTTTGATAGATTGCAAATTGATGAAATGAAATTCATAGTAAATAATTCTTAATAGGGGATATGTCCATTTTGTGAGTGACTTTCTCATATCTTCGATTACCGAAAAGGACTTAAACTTCCGATATTGTCGACGCACAATTGTGTGCAATTTAATATACACAAATATGTTTTATTTCTGACGACGAATAGTCGTTGCGAATAATTTGTTGGTCGTCCCATTATTTTGAGAGATATTGCAACTTTAACACCTTTAACCCTCTATTGTGTTACAATTGTATCTATACCTTTTCAAACAATAAACTGAAGTATAATCTGCACTTTATCTACCTTCATTACAATAGTTAGTTTTAGCATTAAATATAAATACTGCCTCAGGATTTAAAAACATCAAAATAATATTTATTTAACTGTTTTGGCACTTTTTAGTATTTTAGCTTAATTTCTTTAATAGCCGCAATGGAACAAATAACCTAAATTCTATTTCAACCACTTACAATAAAAATTGTGTCGGTATACTTTTGAAAAAAAAAAACAAATATGTTCATAATTTCTAGCGTTTTTATTTGACTTGAATATTAATAATATCCTTTTCTATTATTTTGCTATACTTTTTCTTTCATTTGATGAATAAAAATAGGTTTCAATTCAACAGAAGTCACATTCATACAGACAAGCAAATATATAGAAAGAAACAAATAGACACACTTACACATAATGTACATATTGCTTAAAGGAAAACTGTTTATATCCATGTTTGTATGTAGATATGTACGTATGGGTATAATTTAAACAAATGTTTAAATAAATATTTCTTTCCAAAATAACTATGCCTGAGTACATGAGTTTAGAACATGTTTGTGTAGAAATTTTTGCTACTTTGCCACAATCCAATTTTTATAAACCAACACCTTTGATGTTATTTATGTTTAGTTTTTTTTTTCTTCTTTGCTTGCAACACCCATCTGTTTGTTGGAGTGTGTATCTGTGTTTGCATATGTGTGTTTGTTAGCTACATACCAGTGGGAAAATTTTGAAAGGGCTTCAGTTTGTAGGCCTTTAAAAATACCTGTATACATATTCTATAAGAACCGATACTAAGTCCACTCTGCTTTTTCTCAGAAAATGTTCTAGAAGGACTTTGCTTGCCCTTCTATAAAACTGCATAAAATAATAAAACGTAGAACACAAGCATAAAAGGAAAAAAAATTATTTAATTTCAATGTGTAATTTGTTTATATAGTAGATCAGGATTAAAAACATTCATTTAAAATATTATCGTTAAAAAAAACGCAAAAAAACATTCTTTTTAATTTTGATTTTTACAAAAAAGTACTTTTTTTTCTTTATTTTTTAACAAAAGGTTCTTTTTCCAATATTAAAATGGTTTTATATCAAACATCCTTAACATTTAATGTGACGACTTATGGCAGTTAGATGTATCTATTGATAAGTAAGAAACTTGTTACCATTTCCAGGTTCATGCAGTTTGTTAAGGGGGCGAAATAAATAAAACTCATTTTCCCAAAAATTTTAAATGTGCGAAAAAGTACCTTTTGTTTTGCGGCTGCAGATTTGCAGATGTTTGTAACGCCCAAAAATATTAGTCTAACACCCACCTTAAAGTATACCGATCGACTTAGAATCACTTTCTGAGTCGATTAAATGATGTCCGTCCGTTCGTCCGTCTGGCTTGTCGGCTGGCTGGCTGTCTATGTAAACTTTGTGCGCAGAGTACAGGTCGAGATTTTGAAGATATTTCGATCAAATTTGGCCCAAGGACCAAGCCTATTGAAACTGGCTGAAATCGGTCCATTATTTCACCTAGCCCCCATACAAATGTCCTCCCGAAATTGGACTTTTTCGTTCATAAATGTTTAATTTATATATTTATCTCCACAGGTTTCGCTCCAAATAAATTTTATATATACAAAATTCATGTCACCAAATTTTATTACGATCGGTGCATAAGTAGTCATAGCTCCCTTATAGACCCGCTTCCGAAAATCAATTTAACGTGCATAAATCGCTTCAAAATATTGGTATACACACAAAATTCAATATAGTTAACTTTCATAGACATAAATCACACGACCCAATTTCATGCTGATCGGTCCATAATTGGTCATAGCTCCCATATAAGGCCCACTTCCGAAAATCACTCAAAAATATAAATTATTGAAATTTTAATAGAAAAATGTTTTTGCTCTTTTACTTAGTGTAGGGTGTTATATGGTCGGGCTTGACCGACCATACTTTCTTACTTATTTAAATCTAATAATTTTGAATAAACAGAATTTTTACTTTTATTGAATGCGTGAAAGTCGCATAGAAAAACTGCGGCTTAAAATATTATCAAATTAATATGTATATTAATCTAACCAGAATTGTTTAGCAAAATGCCAATAAACTATGTTTTGAAGACTATAGATAAGGTGGTTAGTAAAATGACCACTAAACCGCAAAGAGTTAAACGCTAGCTTCAGTAGACCATTAATTAAGCATTAATTTCCAGGCCTTTTAATAAAAGTTTTTATGCAGACATTTTATGAAACATTTCACGGTAAGTCTCCCTACAGGCCTTCAATGTAAGATCTTTTTATATTCCTTCTTTAGTAGGCCTTCTATCAATCTTCTAAAATCGTTGATAGGAGGCGCTAGATTTGCCTCCCATGATACTCCATGTAAAATTTAAACTATTTTGCAATGCGTAAGGGTATCCTTGTGTCTGCAAAATAAGGCCTTTAGGAAGGCCTCTTTACCCGTATATTTTTCCCGCTCGGTTTTATTTTTGTGCTGTTTAAAAATGTCAGCTTAAACATGTACTTGTCACATGTTTTTTTTTTGTTGCAGTAGTAGTAGTAGTATTAGTTGTTGATGTTGTTGCTTATTACCATTATTCTTACGGGTTTTTTGTTGTTTTTTGTTGTTTTTTGTTGTTTTTGTTGTCTTATAAAAGTCTCAGCCTTTCATTCCTTTTGTCCTTCAAGGAAAACAATTTTAAACTAAAAATGCTATTGTAAGTAATATATGTATGTATATGTATTATACAGTAGTAGGAGTGAGTATGGAAACGAGTTTAAAACAGTAAAAGCTTTATAAATAGTATGGAAAAAAAATATATATTTAAGAGAAATATTGATCACTTGAATTTAAACAATAAACGATATCAGCTTACCTTTTAACAATAGAACAACTATAGCAATTTAGGGGGCTCTAGAATTTGAATTTTTATATGGATAGTGAAGTCGAAGATGGGGTGTTCTCCCCTCTACTGCTGCTGATTGTTGCTAACTCGATTCTAGTCAGCTTCGGTTTTAACCCCCACGTTTTACCAACATTTGAGAATTCCAAGTAAGAGTCCTATCAAGTGTAATCCCAAGATATTTTACCTCCTTAGAAACCCCAGTAGTTAAGCAATTCAATATAGGCTCTATGAGTCTAATAACTCTAACTTTTACGCTTAACATACTACTAAAACAAGTAAGAAATATCCCTATAATACCCTACACTAAGTAAAAGAGCAAAAACATTTTTCTTTTAAAATTTCAATAATTTATATTTTTGAGTGTTTTTCGGTAGTGGGCCTTATATGAGGGCTATGACCAATTATGGACCGATCACCATGAAATTAGGTCGTGTGATTTGTGTCTATATTGAATTTTGTGAGTATACCCACATTTTTAAGCGATTTATGCACGTTAAAGTGATTTTCGTAAGCGGGTCTATATGGGAGCTATGACTAATTATGGACCGATCGTAACAAAATTTGGTGACATGAATTTTGTACATATAGAACTTATTTAGAGCGGAATTTGTGGATATACATATATAAATTAAACATTTATGACCGATAAAGTCCAATTTCGGGAGGACATTTGTATGGGGCTAGGTGAAATAATGGACCGATTTCAGCCAGATTCAATAATCTTGGTCCTTGATCCAAAAAAATAATACGTACCAAATTTCATCGAAATATCATCAAAATTGCGACCTTGCCAGCCGACCAGACGGACGGACGGACATCGTTTAATCGACTCAAAAAGTGAATCTAAGGCGATCGGTATACTTTAAGGTGGGTGTTAGACTAATATTTTTGGGCGTTACAAACATCTGCACAAACGCATTATACCCTCCCCACTATGGTGGTGGGGAGGGTATAGAATGAGAATGAAAACAAGGAACAAGTGTTTAAGATTTCTTGTTCTTGTTTTTCGCTCTAAAGGAGTACAAATGTCGCGTTCTGCATCGTGTAAATACCCATATTTAATTAGCGTGTGTTAGTTAAAATTGTGTTTACTGTTTAGTACATATTTCAGCTTTCTAAGTACATACACTATTCTTTATATATATATACACATCATCATTAATATTCACACACATTCAGTTTTTAAATAATATATAGGCCTACAGCATTCATACAACATTTTGTTGTTGTTGTTTCTCAAAATGACTTAATAAAAAATTATAGGACATTTACCTCAAGTTAAAGGAGACACATAAGAAAGAACCAGAATTCATTTAATAAAAAGAGAATTTTCTATGTAAAATGTTTAGTGTTTTGCTTTTGTTTCTACAGACTGTTTCATGTTATCGGGCATACCAGAATCTTTTTTTTTTTTTTTGCTCTCTCTCTTCATAATAATATTTCTACTTTAGTTTTGCTTTAATGTGAGCATCATTTATCCTTAAGGCTGTGACAGTGTTTTATTTTCTTGTTTTAAAAAGAGTTTCATTTAGTTGCTATTTAGTTTAGAGAAAGGAGTTAGGGAAAAGGAGTATTGCTTAATCCTTTACAACAGTTCATAGCAAAGACAATCGAGTCATTGTTTTATGAACCTTTGCTAAGTTTAGTTTTCTTTAGAAAAAAGCAGCAGCAGAATATGAAGAAATTAAACCGAAGAACAAAAAAAAAAAAAGAATAAAAACAGTTGGCAAAGTATTTATGAAACTAATAAAAGTATATTGCTGGAAAAAGTTGAATATTTAAGGTAAAGGAGGTAGGAAATAATGTTGATAAATAATACAATAAATAGTTTATACAGTTAGTTTTAACTGGAGTTTGGGTAATATAAATTGTTAAGTTTTAGAAAAAAAAATGTTGATTTTAGAAGAAATGTAATAAAGTGTTTTAAGTATCAAATGCACTCTGTGTAAAGAGCTGATAAAACCTGGAAACCTTTAAATTTTATGATTATTTTCAAAAAAAATAAAAATCAAATAAATAATAAGCTTTGCATATTAGTAGAAGATTGAAACAAAAAAATACATGTAGGAGAATGTTTCATGCAGTTGCCCTGTAGTATACTGCCCAGTAGGGTGTATTCCACTTTTTTTCGAATTCGGCATATGAGTGCTAAATAGGATTTTCATTGCTGAACTACACACAACCTCAAAAATGAGTAATCCATCGATTAAAATTTAAAAGTTTTTTGAAAAAGTCAAGGATATTTTATAAATTTGTAATGCTAAATACACTGGCCGTACAAAAACAAACCGTTCAAATTTAAATATCGAAGCAGAGCTTTAATGTGTTGGTGAAAGTTTAGGATCATCAGTTCGACTACGTGGATAAGAATTTCAAATTTCAAGAAGCTCGCTACAGCGTATACTCATTAAAGATCCATTATTTCACCTAGCCCCCTTAAAAATTTCCTCCCGAAATAGAACTCTATCGGTCATAAATGTTTAATTTATGTAGGTATCTACACAAATTCTGCTCCAATAATATACACGGAAGTCATGCCACCTAATTTTATAACGATCGGTCCGTAATTAGTCATAGCTCCCATATAAGGCCATCTTCCAAAATCCACTTTAACCAGCATAAAGCTCTGATGTCGGTATCCACATAAAATTCAATAGAAATAAGTCTCATCTATATAAATAAAAATCAAATGTCGTTCGTTGGTAATTGCATCACTACAGAACGACCAGATCGATTTAGATACATTTTTTTTAAAATGTTGGTCGTAGCCCAACTTAGGTTTTTACGGAATGAAAAATTGAAAATGCCCACTTTTATGCCCACTTTTTTCAATTTATCTGAAATCGGAAAACGGCTACATCGATTTGGCTAATTTTTTGTTTAAATGATCATAATAATATAATTTTAGTTTTTACTGAATGAAAAATTTACCACCCCAATTTTTTTTCGATGTATAAATAAATACGCTAATAACTTGGCCAATAAGCGTTTAATCAAGAGAATATCTAAATTCGCTAATAACTTGGCCAATAAGCGTTTAATAATGAAAAGGAACTCGATCTGTGATCACTCATATTTCTGAACAAAAATCGATTTTTTTTATATAAAATCTCAAAATATCTAAATTTGCCTATATGGGGGATTTCATGTCAAGTGAACCAACTTTTGAAATCGATGTCTTCCGATCGGGATGAAATTTGCACCAAGGTTAGCTCTATTAGATAGTAACTCAGACACAATTTTTCAACAACATCGGTCGAGAACTCTCTGAGTTATAGGGCTATTTCTTCGATCTTTCGAAAAAAAATATTTAAAAAAAAAATAAAAAATTTTTAATATTTTTTTTCCGAAATCAAAAACTTTTTTGACTTTTTTTTAAAATATCCCACTCGCATCCCACTAAGGGACTAAAAATATCTTAAAGGAATGGACCTAGGCTTTCTTTTGAGCAAAAAAAAAAAATTAAAAAAGGGCCCATATTGGAAAAAAATTTTGATTTTGCAAAAAAAAATTAAAAAATTGTATGTCTTGCGTTACAAAATATTTATTTTGATAGATATCCTACTCGCATCCCACTAAGGGACTAAAAATATCTTAAAGGAATGGACCTAAGCTTTCTTTTGACTACAAAAATTTTAAAAAAAGGGCCCATTTGGAAAAAAAATCGTATTTGCAAAAAAAAAAAGTCAAAAATTGTAAGTCTTGAGTTAAAAAATATTTATTTTGATAGATATCCCACTCGCATCCCACTAAGCGACCAAAAGGGTCTTCAAGGATAATATCTAAGCTTTTGTTTGACCTAAAAAAAAAGATTAAAAAAGGGTCCATTTTGAAAAAAAAAAGTCAACAAAGTTTTTGATTTTGCAAAAAAAGTCAAAAATTTTATGTTTTGAGTTACAAAATATTTATTTTGATAGATATCCCACTCGCATCCCACTAAGCGACCAAGTAGGTGTTCAAGGAAAATATCTAAACTTTATTTTAAGAAAAAAAAAAAAAAAAAAAAGGGCGTATTTTAAAAAAAAGTCAAAAAAGTTTTTGATTTCGGAAAAAAAATATTAAAAATTTTTTATTTTTTTTTTTAAATATTTTTTTTCGAAAGATCGAAGAAATAGCTATCTATACTATTTGGGACACATTTTGCTAAGAACAATAGGTAATAAGTTACATGGATAAGAACAAACCCCTGTTTGACCAAATTGTCAAAATTTTACCCCTTATAACTCAGAGAGTTCTCGACCGATGTTGTTGAAAAATTGTGTCTGAGTTACTATCCAATAGAGCTAACCTTGGTGCAAATTTCATCCCGATCGGAAGACATCGATTTCAAAAGTTCACTTGACATGAAATGCCCCATATATAAAAACTCAAAATATCTAAATTCGCTAATAACATGCCCAATAAGCGTTTAATAATGAAAAGGAACTCGATCTGTGATCACTCATATTTCTGACAAAAACTCGATTTTTTATACAAAAACTCAAAATATCTAAATTCGCTAATAACTTGGCCATTAAGCGTTGAATCAAGAAAAGGAGCTCGATCTGTGATCACTCATATTTCTGAGCAAAAATCGATTTTTTATATAAAAACTCAAAATGTGTACGTTGATTTACATGTATTCTGTTGTTGCAAGACTTAGGTTTTTGACAACAAACTATGTACTGTATGAATAAAAATTATCATTAAATTATACGTTTTTTTTTCTTTTTAACTATTTTTACCCTTTTCAAACCGCTTCTCACAAATTCACAAATCGAACACAAGCATTTTTTTTAACTTGGACAGGACAACGTCTGTCGGGTCAGCTAGTATAGAAATAAATCACACGACATAATTTAATGGCGATTGGTCCACAATTGGTCAAAGCTACCATATAAGGTCAACTTCCGAAAATCATACACGAAAATAAATTACTGAAATTTGTTTGCAAAAAACAGTAAAAAATATTGTGTAAACCAACACACTTTAAACGTTCAACTTGTAAACATATGTCACGTAAATTAGACCTTGGGTGCTTCGAGAATCGTAAATGCTAAAAATAGGGGCCGCCTTACTAACCATGCACAGCGAAGAGTTTTCGTTAGATGGATTATTTAACCTCAGCAATTGAACTATCCACAACGTGTCACAGTTTTGATCAGATTTTGGGCTGGTGGTATCATTGGATCATAATTTGTATGACATGAGACTGGTGCTCGACGTGATAACAGAGTTCTTTATTCTTGAAAAATAATAAAAATCAATATCCTTTGATGTTGATTGCAAAATAGATGTTAATAAGTATAGATGTTCTGAAATGTATTTCTGATTTGTTCTTGTTTTTATACCCTTCACCATGAGTGGTAAAGATATACAGTGAGCCTCAAAAGTGAGTAAACACCAGTGAATTCTTTGATTTTTTTAAGATCATAAAAATCATTATATTCCGACTTAAATCTTCTTTTTTCAGAACCGATTCTATTATTCAACTCAATCTCCATCAAATCGAAACTTTTAAATTTTAATCGATGGATAGATTTTAGGATTTTTATTATCTTAAAAAAAATCAAATAATTTTTGGTGTTTACTCACTTTTGACGCTCACTGTATGTATATAATTGGGTCATTCTGTTTGTAATTTCTACATTTTTCATTTGCGACCCCATAAAGTATATATATTCTGGATCGTTATAGATAGCAAAGTTGATATAGCCATGTCCGTCAATCCGTCTAAGGAGTGAGATCGAAAAATTCTTAACATACATATATGTTTATAAAAAAGAAACCACTAAACTTACAGCTTTAATTTTTTTTTTATTTGATTGAAATTATTATTACAATTTACAAAAAAAATTATTTTTATAGTTTTAATCACTAGTGATGAAATTTTGAACCTTTTTCGGAAACCCTTCCATTAACGTTTTTATAGTGCTTTCTGTCACTTTGCTCGAACATGTAGTCCATCTCCGTTTAAAATCTACCACACTTTTGGACACCTTTTTTGTACTCTTCAATTCTCTTTTAACAAGAGCCCAATATCTCTCCACTGGCCTTAGCTCCGGGCAGTTTGGAGGATTTGCCTCTCTTGGTACAAATACCACATTATTGTTCTTGTACCACTCAAGGGCTTGTTTGCCATAGTGACAGGATGCCAAGTCAGGCCAAAAATAAGTGGACACATTATGAAGTCTTATGAATGGAAGCAGCCTTTTTTGTAAACATTCCTTGATGTAAATTTCGGTATTTATAGAGCCCGTTGTAACAAATGAGTGGCTTCTTTTGCCGCAACTGCATATTGCTTGCCATACCAAGAACTTTCTGGGAAATTTTGTCTGCTTTTGGGTCCTAAACTTTTCTTCAACATTCCCTCGAGCATCAGCAACATAAAATTTTTGACCTGGAAGTTGCGAAAAATCTGCCAGAACATACGTTTCGTCATCCATTATGCAGCAAGAATATTTTTTTATAAAACTTGACTTCAATTTCCGTGCTCTGTTTTTGGCCTCTAAATTTTTAGTAGCGTTCCTGTCAGGAACTTTTTGAGCCTTGTATGTTTTTAAACCTGCATTAGCTTTAACTTTTCGTACCAAATAGTCCGAGCACTGAGCTAACCGGGCTGCTTTCCTACCGGATGTGTTGGGAGCTCTTTTGAAAATGCGTTCTATTTTTTTGGCTTTAGAAACATCATGTGGACCATTCCTTCTACCTGAACCAGGTTTTCTATCAACTGACAAGTTCTCCCGGTACTGTTTAATAACATTGGAAACAGTTTGACGGCAGACCTTTGTATGCTTGGCCAACTTTTTGTAAGACCAAGTTGGGTTTTGTTGAAAATATTTAATAATTTCAGTACGCACTTTTTTCTGGTCACTCATTTTAATCAGATTAACAAAAAAATTAATATAATTGACATTACACATAATAACTGACATGTTTTTCAAAGGTAACTTGATCAAAAAAAAATTCAAATAATACTTGGGATAAAAAATGTAATGAAAAACGTGTGTTAAGAATTTTTCGATCTCACTCCTTATGTTGAAATCAACTTTCCGTAGCTCCCAAATAACTTACAAACATGATTGATACATCAATATATCGGAATGCTTTCGGCTCGGTTGCTATTTAAAATCGTGAAAATCGGCCCACAAATGGCTGAGATATAAGGAAAACACCGGGTCAACTTCGATTTTTGGCCCATTTTTGACCTTATCTGGATTACTGAGTCATTAATATAGACAATATGGATATCTAATGATAGATTTTTCTACGATGCACAGTGGGTTGAATGGTACCCAAAGTGGCGATTAATTCATAGAAGCCGTAGTTTTAAAATATTATATTTTTTATTGATGAGTTATTATAAGCACATAAAAACACAGCCTTTTAGAAAAAAATTTTTTTAAGCGCATTATTGTTTTTTGGAAAAAAATACCTTTTTCACAATTTATGCTGTAACTTTGGAATGGAAAGCGATAAATTATTGAATAAAATTGGAAATTAAAGAATACTTAATGTGCTATAAAAAAATTCAAAATATAAATTTATTGTATGTATTTATATTAGTATAAATTTAATTTAAAATCCAATTTTTGTTTTACACAAAATTGTATAAACTTACAAATTTTTTCAAAAAAGTCATAAAAGAGAATATTATAATTTTTTAGTACTGAATAATCATAGATCCATAAAAACACAGCACTTTAGAAAAACAAAAAGTTTAAAAAAAAATATTTTTAACCCGTTAAATGCATTATTGTTTTTTTGGAAAAAAAAGACCTTAGTTCACAATTTATGCTATAACTTTGGAATGGAAAGCGATAAATTAATGAATAAAATTGGAAATTAAAGCATACTTCATGTGCTACTAAAAAATTCAAAACATAAATTTATTATATGTATTTACATTAGCATAAATTTAATTTCAAATCTAATTTTTGTTTTTCACAAAATTTTATAAATGTACAATTTTTTTTTAAAAAAAGCCACAAAAGACAATATTATAAATTTTTGTAATGAACAATCATAAATACATAAAAACACAACTTTAAAAAAAATGTAAGAAAAAAATGTTTTAACCTATTTTGTATCAGAATATGTTTTTTAGCAAGAGGAGTTCTTTCACTATAACTTAAATAAGTAAAAAACCTCAATAAACCCGCACGATTTTTTTTCTGTATATAGAAGCTGAAAGTTCATATTTTAAGAGCATTTAATGGAATTTACCCGATCTCGGACTGATTTTTTTTAAACTCAATCTATATATCGAAAAAACCCCAATAATGGAGAACTTTAAAAAAAATCTTAAAAAATATTTTCAAAACATTTATCTAAACAAAAATTATTTATTTATGTTCTCAAATACCTGAAGTTGATGGTTCCATTTTAATATTTCTACTTTTAACAGATTTAACAAAAAATATAAGCTCTTGAATTATCACAATTTTCAAAAATTTGTAAAAATTATTTGACTTTGACCGCTCACTGCCAATAAAGTAAGTTACTCACAACTGTAATTTTAGCAGTTTGTGATGTATTATTTAATGCACTTTAACCCAATACCAAACATGACTGAAACAGATAAAGTTCAGCTGTTGAATTAATCGCCACTTTTGGTACATTTCAACCCTCTGTGCGATGTATATACATAATTCTAAAGTAATTTGGACCTACAATGGGTCAAAATCGGGAAAAATATTTTTTAGCTAGATTCTTTTTACCAAAAATAATTTTTTGTCATACATTTTATTTCACTAATATATTTAAAAAAATAAAAAAAAAAATTTTGGAAAAAAATTTTGAAAAAAAAATTTTTAAAATTTCAAGAACAATTTTGAATTTTTCTTTTTAATTTTGTATACCTAAGTATATTTAAAATTTGTATTTTAAACTAAAATTTTGTGAAAGGGATATAAGGTTCGGGACAGCCCAATATAGCTCTCTTACTTGTTTTTTTTTTATTTCCCAAAACTTCTGGACAAAATTATTAAAGAGTAATATTTTCTAAGACATTTCAAAGTCATAAATATTTCACTTTATTTTAATTTAGAGTTTTTAAATGATAAATTAATTATTCAACATATAACGAATAATTAAAAAAAAATCTCCATAATTTTACGAACATTTCTGTTCCGAAATTGTTCGCTTTTGCGAAATTTCATAGAAATTTTTTATAGTTTTACCAATTTTAATTTTTAATTTAAAAAAGTTGTGATATTTTTATATTAAATTTATAAATCTGCATTTATTACTATTTCATAAATTCAGGGCTACAACATTTTATATATTTTATGTATATGAAAAATCATAAAAAATATTATTCTTCAAAAAGTAAAGCCATATTTCATTGTTGCGAAATAACAATCAAACGGAAGACAGAAAGACATAAGCAGTTAAACTGCACAGTGGCTATAAAAAAGTATATTATATAAATTTAAAATTATGAAATATACATACATATATTTCACAATATTCATTTGCAACAGATTCTTGTAGTCCTAAAATAAATTAAAAACATGATTAATAAACGGTCTTCCAATAGGGACTACCGAACTTTGACAGATGATAGCTCATGTCACATTGGAAATTCTGCAAGAGCGATTTGAGGGCATGTTCATCTCACTTGGAGGTGATGTGAACTGGCCACCGAGATCATGCGATTTGACCCCATTAGACTTTATGTTGTGGGGTTTTCTTAAGTCTCATTTCTATGTGCATAAGACAAAATCACAGGGGCCCTCAAAGCCAACATAATCCATAGCAAAATGACATCGATAGACCTTTGAAACGAATGAAAAATGTCGATGATATTCCAGGCACACTAACTTTCATTTATATTTTTAAAGATAGGAAGCGCTTCATGATATACCCTTTAGCTTAATATATAAGAATATACTTCCGAGAATTATGCTACTTTAATTCAGAAAACAAAATGTTTAAATAACTGAGACAATGAAGCGCATTTTTCCCCTTCTACCATATACAAAATTGTTTATTAATGTTTTAAAATAACAATAACATTTTCATGTTTCTCACCACTGTAGCGTACGTGTATAATAGTGATTTATTCTATCAAGCCTTAGACAAACGTATGAATCTACTCTTTTCTTCCTCCAAACAATTGTATGAATACAAGTAACTATGAGTGCAGCAAACAAACAAAACAAAAAAGAAGACAAAAAGTAATGACAATCATTTTCTAGTGAATGTTCATTTTATAGTTGAACATTTTTTTTATGCTCTACATCACTGGTTAGAGGGTACATTAATTTCATCCTTCCGTTTGCAGTACCTTGAATTGAATATGTGAATGAACGTTTTTCAATTTGATGATAAAATAATTCAGACAAATAATAGAAAAGAACTAAAAAAGTTTTATATTGTGCTTGTTATTTTGTTAATTCGAAAAGTTTATTACTGATGTTTTTAATTGATTGTAATTTCAAATGTTTTTTTAGGGAATTTTAAATTAGTTAAAAGATTATAATAATTTAATAGGAACTAACAGGTTTAAAATTAAAGTACATTTCCTTTATTGGGCTTTTAAGAAGAAGGTCTGATGAAGAAGGCCATCTTCATTAGATGATATGTAAATCGATGAAGAAACCAGTTACTGTTCAGAATAAATTAGTTTGTTCTTTCCAACTTCTATTTGTTCTCATTTGATTTTTAAACTTCACCTTAAGATAAGAAAACAACTGCTGTTTATTTGCATTTCAGCATATATCTAATATGCAGTGTACTCAAACTCTTATTCGCATTTAATCGAACCTATACTATAATCCCATCATGTAGCTTCAATTATAATAACACGTTGTTTTTTCTTGGTTTAATATTCCATTGTAATACTCGTCTAGTAATTATAAATGTTACAGAAAATTTCTTAGATACCCACATAATAAAGTGATGCTTAAATTTTCTTCTTTAAATGCTTGACTTTCAAATAACCCCCCACCACAACCACGCAAACTATAAAAATTATAGTTAAATGTCGGTTTCTTGTTCAAATCTGTTTAAACAAGCACTCATAACACATCAAATTTATAGAGCCAGAGCATTTAGCAAATGGACTGAGTGCAGTTAAATTAGTGCAAACATTTGCACTGGTAAATTATTTAACACGCAGTTACTGTCACTGATAACTATAAGTTCTTAAATAGATTGGCATCGCACAGTCTTCTAAACTACTACACCATTTCCAATTGTATTTCAGAAGTTTCTAATTGTATTTCAGAAATTTCCAATTGAATTTCAGAAATTTCTAATTATATTTCAGAAAATTCCAATTCAATTTCAGAAATTTCCATTTATATTTCAGAAATTTCCATTTATATTTCAGAATTTTCTAATTATATTTCAGAATTTTCCATTTATATTTCAGAAATTTCTAATTGTATTTCAGAAATTTCCATTTGTATTTCAGAATTTTTATTTTATACTTAAAAAGTTTCCAATTGTATTTCAGAATTTTCCAATTGTATTTCAGAAATATCCATTTGTATTTCAGAATATTCTAATAGCAATACCAATGGATATTTCTGAAATACAAATAGAAAATTCTGAAATACAATTTTAAAATTCTGAAATACAATTAGAAACATTTTAAATATAAATTAAAAATTCTGAAATACAAATGGAAATTTCTGAAATACAATTGGAAAATTCTGAAATACAATTAGAAAATTCTGAAATACAATTAGAAAGTTCTGAAATACAATTGGAAAATTCTGAAATACAATTAGAAAATTCTGAAATATAATTAGAAATTTCTAAAATATAATTGGAAATTTCTGAAATATAAATGGAAATTTCTGAAATATAAATGGAAATTTCTGAAATTGAATTGGAATTTTCTGAAATATAATTAGAAATTTCTGAAATTCAATTGGAAATTTCTGAAATACAATTAGAAACTTCTGAAATACAATTGGAAATGGTGTAGTCCGATTGCAAAATGATGTATGAACGAATCGCAGAGAGGAAGATATGCTTTAATAAAATAAAAGAATACAAAGTGAGATATAGGGTGTCAAATTTGACCACATCGCACAGTGGAAAATGTTTGTCATTTTCGGATCAAAAATCTCTAACATTTGAATGGATGAGGGAGGATTTTTGTAAGATTTTTTTTTGTTTAATATTTGGGACTTTAAGCTTTAATATGTATTTTTAATCATAAAGATCGTATTACTATAAAAAAAAATTATGAACGGTTAAAAATACATTTTTAATTATTTTTTTTTAGTTTTTGTATAAAAGTAATTGTACTATAGTACCTCTAACTCACATATTTTTAGCCCGATTTTAAACAATTATGGAGAGGCATCGAATAAATCTTTCATAGTTTTTATAAAAACTTTTACATTATTTTTTTTATTTTTTTAAATTCAACAATGTTATTTTATTTTTTTTCTATGAAACCTTATTTTTTCTGAACAGTGTTTTAAAGATAATTTTATATAGCCAAAAATGAGACATTAGTTGTTTAAATCGGTTCATATTTGCAAAAGTTATTAAACTTTTTCGAAGAAATTTACCTTGTAAATTAAAAATTGTACAAAAAAATTTTTTTATACATAGTTTTTTGTTTTTATACCCTTCACCTTCGTGAGAAGTGCATATATAAGTTTGTCATTCCGTTTGTAATTTCTACAATATAATTTGCAACGACGAATATAAGACCATAGTATGTTGGACCTATAGTGGGTCAAAATCGAAAAAAAAAAATTTTAAATTAAAAAACAAAAAATTTTTTTTAAATTTAAAATTTAATAAAAAATATTTTTTAAAATTTTAAAAAAAAATTAAAATAACAATTCGAAAAAATTAAAAAAACAACTGGAAAAAAATTAAATTTTGTTTACCTAAAAATATTTAAAATTTGTATTTTGAAGTAAAACTTGGTGAAGATTCGGCACAGCCGAATATTAAAAACATAAAAATTTTGCATAAATTCAATAATTGTACGAAAAGTATCACCAAAAAAGTCTCCGTACAGTTAACTATTTTAAGGCAAGGAATCCCAATATTAATCTTAATTGCATTTAATATTTGGTAGGTGCTCCTTTCTGAACAATTGCTTCATTTTAATGGCTGTGCATGGAATGGACCAGCTTTGTTGTTGTTAGGAAATCTATTTTATACCACTCTTCCATTATAACGCCTTTTAGCTGATCTTTACTCGTTATATTGTGCTGCCGAATCTTTCTTTCCAAGTGATCCCATAGATGCTCAATCGGGTTGAGATCAGATGATTTAAGTGCTTAGGAACATTATGAATAAGACATTCCTTTACTAATCTAGAGGTGTGTTTGGTGTTCTTGTTGAAAGCAATACAAACGTCCCAAGCCTAATTTTTCAGAACTTTGTTTTAAGTTTTCTTTTAATATATTAAGGTATGCATATTTATCCATCGTCTTTTTAATAAAATTAAGATTTCCCACCCCAGATGAAGCCATGCAACTCCAACCAATTACGTTACCTACTCCATGCTTTACGGTTAGCGTCAAATGCTTCGGATCCATTTCAGTATTTGGCTCTTTCCATACCATTTTTCTTCCATTAGAACCAAAAATATTAAATTTACTTTCATCGCTAAAAATAACTCGATCTCAAAATAAAAAATCTTTATCAATATGCCCGATAGCGTTATCCAATCTATTTTTCCTGTTCACTTTTCGAACAAGGGGCATCTTACGGCTTACTCGACCATTGTATCCATTTAGTTTAAGAGCGTTTCTTACAGTTTGGGGGTTTACCGTTAATTTATACTATGAGTGTGTCTGTACGGAGACTTAATTGATTCAGTGTAGCTCTCTTACTTGTTTTTATTCATATGAGCTGAGAGAGAAAATACTATAAAAGGTGTTAATGAAAAGTTGAATTACTTTTACAATTTTCATCCCGTGACAAAAATTAAAACACTGGTTTGTTAAGAACTAAATTTACTGTTGATAATATTTTTTCTTAAATTTCTGAGTTGCTCAACATTTTTGCTTGCCATTTGTTTATAGGCACCAAAAGGCAGCTAAAAAATTAGCTGTCTTTTAGATAATAGGTTAAACTTGAATTCTATTTTAAAACTAGATCGGTGGAAAACGGAGCCGTAGTTAAAATCCTAGTCAAAGTTGAATAGGTAAGCCAAAAAGCATTATATATTTCAAATGAATAAATTTAAAATCTGCCAACAACATATACAAAACTCATAATAAAAATAGAATTTGGACAAGATGCCCTTTCAACAAGGTATAATAATTCTAAAAAAAATACTTATAAATATTAAAAATACGTCCTTGAATATGGTATAATTTTAACTCTTCAAATCTTTAAAATCGAAAGTAGTGTGTTCTATCGCAATTTTCAAAGACTTCTGTTGACATAATAACTATAATTTCGGCAAATAATTATTGCCTGACATCTTAACTTTACGATACAACTTATTTTATGGTTAATTTCAATAATTTTCAAAAATCAATCATGAGATGCATACACCTTATATAATCCACTGTTCATCGGGTTAATAAATCTATGTACAGTTTGTAAGTTGTGCAAATATGATCAGATTTCAATGAATAAGACTTTGTAGTAAAGCAAGTGTGAAGGTAAATTAACTACAGTTTATTGACCCCTTAGCCCCATTTTCACAATGTCTGGTTATCGTTATTCGTAACGTACTTCCAATTAATATAATTATACCCTACATCACCATATTGGGGAGGGTATATTGTTCTAACACCTTAAAGTATACCATTCTACTCAGGATCACTGAGTCGACCTTCGGTCCGTCCGTCGATATAAACCTTGTAATCATAGCTTAGGTTTCTATTTGAAGATAATTCGATAAAATTTGGCACAAACTTTTATATTGCCCCAAGAAAGTTGTCAGTGACTGAGTCCTGGCTGGATCCTTTCAACCCGTTGATACAATACATGCTATTTTTATTTCCAAGATCCTATAAAATATTAAAGAGCTTTATTGGTGCTCAAATTTGACTGAACTCATCTCTTAGATAGTAATAATACAAACTCACTTAAATGCATACAATGTGTATCTATGTACATGTGGATATAATACATAGATTGTTCTGTATGAAAAAGGGATGGGGTACATGTTTTATATTGTATTTATAGCAGATACAACACAAATAGATGAAGAACGGAAGGACGGACGGACAGACACACCGACATAGTGGCGTGTATTTAATACTTTTTTCATTGCTACGTGCTTTGCATCATAGAAGTATTAATATTCTTGTCTGCATTTGTGTTCGTGTGTATCTGTGAGTGTGTATTAGAGTGTGATTGCATAAATGTTGAAATGTATGTGCATTAGGGTGGGCCTAAATATAGCACTTTTGGAATTTTGCTGCTCCGTTGTCTGAAAATCAAATGCTGATCAAATTTGAGCTAAATCGGATAACGTTTAGAGGCTGCAGATTTTATTTGAATTTTCGTGTTTGAGAAAATTCAATTAAAAATAGTTTTTGTATTTCATTTATCCATAGATGGTTAAATATAAAAATTCACTGATATAACTTGATACAAAAATTTTTCTTTAAATAAAATTTAAAAAAATTAAAGAATTATTTTCGATTCTAATAACCACTAAAATATTTAAAATGCAAATATTAACGATTGTACCTATTAATGGTTAGGTGTGGAGCGATTTCTTAAAAAATAGTGGGTTTGCCTCATTGCAAATATTTAATTTCAGATTGATTCATTTGATGGCTTATTTATGATTTTGTAATTTTAAATTTCTAGGACATTGTGAAGACATAAAAGTAGAGGTCTACACTAAAAACTATTTGTATTAAAAACAAGTATGAGAAATATATTCGGCTGTGTTGAATCTTATATACCCTTCACCAAATTATACTTTAAATTAAATTTCTTTTAAATATTTTTAGGTAAATAAATTTAATTTGTTTTTTTCAAAATGGTTTTTAAATTTTTTTTAAAAAAGTTTTTTCCAATTTTTTTTTGTAATTGTTTTCAAATTTGTTTTTAATATTTTTTTTTTGTAAAAAAAATTTATGGGAAAAAAATTTTTTGATGAAAAAAAAAATCGGGTTAAAAAATATTTTTCTCGATTATATATATATCGTTGCAATTTACCTTAAAATATCTATCATTACATATCCATATTGTCTATATTAATGACTTAGTAATCCAGATATAGAGGTTGTCCCGGTTTTTTCCTTATATCTCAGGCATTTGTGGGCCGATTTTGCCGGAAGAATTCCCTATATATTGACATATGAATCATGTATGTAAGTTATTTAGGGTCTACGTAAAGTTGATTTCAACATACAGACGGACAGACATACGGACATGACTATATCGACTTCGCTATCTATAACGATCCAGAATATATACCCTTGCCAGTCATGGTGAAGGGTATAATAAAACAAGTAAGAAAGTATGGTCGGGCTTGACCGACCATACTAAGTAAATGTGCAAAAAAATTTTTCTTTTAAAATATCAATAATTTATATTCGTGACAGATTTTCGGAAGTGGGCCTTAAATGGGAGCTAAGACCAATTATGGACCGATCACCATGAAATTAGGTCGTGTGATTTATGTCTCTATGGAAGTTATTTATGTTGAATTTTGTGTATATACCAAAATTTTTAAGCGATTTATGCACGTTAAAGTGATTTTCGGAAGAGGGTCAAGCCCGACCATATAATACCCTACACTGATTAAATGAGCAAAAACATTTTTCCTTTAAAATTTTAATAATTTATATTTTTGAGTGATTTTCGGAAGTGGGCCTTATATGGGAGCTATGACCAATAATGGACCGATCACCATGAAATTAGGTCGTGTGATTTATGTCTATATGAAAGTTAATTATGTTGAATTTTGTATGTTTACCAACATTTTTAAGCGATTTATGCACGTTAAAGTGATTTTCGGAAGCGGGTCTATATGGGAGCTATGACTAATTATGGTCCGATCGTAACAAAATTAGGTGATATGAATTTTGTATATATAAAACTTATTTGGAGTGGAATTTGTGGAGATAAATATATAAACTAAACATTTATGACCGATAAAGACCAATTTTGGTTGGAAATTTGTATGGGGGCTAGGTGAAATAATGGACCGATTTCAGCTAGTTTCAATAGGTTCTTGGTTCTTGTGCCGAAAAAATAATATGTGCCAAATTTTATTGAAATATCTTCAAAATTGCGACCTGTACTGTGCGCACAAGGTTTACATGGACAGCCAGCCGACCAGCCAGACGGACGGACATCGTTTAATTGACTCAGAAAGTTATTCTAAGTCAATCGGTATACTTTAAGGTGGGTGTTAGACTAATATTTTGGTCGTTACAAACATCTGCACAAACGCATTATACCCTCCCCAATATGGTGGTGTAGGGTATAAAAATAGATGAACTTGTTCGTTAATGTATTGTTTTGCACTCTATTTTCACCAGAAGTTTTTAAAGCAATTTCATATATTTATTACTTATGTATCATAGAGTACATATCTGTCATTTATTAGCTTTTAGTACTTAAATATTATAGTGTAAACATAATCACTTTCTGATATCTGTCCGTCCGTCTAGCTGTCCATGTAAACCATGTGCGCAAAGTACTGGTCGCAATTTTAAAAATATTTCGATAAAATTTAGCACATACAATTTTATCGGCCTAAGGACCAAACCTATTCAAAGTGTTGGAAATGGGCCCATTATTTCACCTAGCCCCCATACCAATGTTGTCCCGAAATAGGACTTTATCGGTGATAAATGTTTAATTTTTATAGGTATCTACACAATATTTGCACCGAATATGTTCTATATATACGGAATTTGTGTCATCTAATTTTATGATGGTCGGTCCATAACTAAGTATAGCTCGCAAGGTCCTATACTATTTAGAAAGAAGTTATTGGAAAGTTTTGTCTCACCCGCCTTATAGTCCAGACCTTTCCCACGCACGACTAATATTTGTTTTGATCGATGTAGAAGGCTCTCTCTGGAATACACTTCACTTCAGAACAATGTATCCAAAATTGGCTTGATTCGTTTTTGGCCTCAAAAAATGAGCTGTTCATTTGGCTCTGAATCCATATGTTGTCAGAAGGATGGGAAAACAGAAAGATCGCTAACAATTGCCAATACTTTGAATTAATTTATATTGTACAAATGTTTCAAGTTATACACCCAATATAATGATTCACCATTATAATGATTGCCATAAAAATATATTTATTTACTACAATCATATACATATATGATTTTTACAATCATGTGGATATTAAATTAAACATAGTATGGTTGTTGCAATCATATAAATAACTATATTTGTTCTCTATCTGCACTTTGACCCAAAACACGAAACAGTAAATAAAATGTGCAACCTCAAAATGTTATTCGTTTTAAACATTTCATTTTTAGATAACTGAGATTAATTTTATACCTTGATTTTATCGAAATTGGCAAAAGTGCAAATTAAGGGCCGCTCTAATGAGCATCTCCGCTTTTAGTGTATGTGTGTATTTCCTTTTTTTCGTTTTGTTTTATTGTATTACTGTTATGTAGTTGCTGTTATATTTTCCGTTATTTTTTTTGGGCTTGTTGTTGTTGCTGTATTTATGTGTGTGGTGTTGTTGTTGTTGTAGTTGGTGAGTGTGCGAGTGCTGTTACAATTTCTGATAACTGTAACTTTTGTGCATAATTAAATAATGAAAAATCAGTTGTTTGCTGCACACAGTATTGTTAGGATCTCTCAACCGGAAATCACAGTGACCGAAATACTTTTTTAGTTTAAAAAACTTTATTGTTATGTAGTTTTTTCTTTTGTTCACTTGCTGTGAATTTAATTTGAATTGTTCGTTAAAACTCAATATTTGTGTGAGGGTTTAAGGGGATGATGCCCAGTTTTGTTTTGAAATAAATATTTGTAATAATTGTTTGTTTGCTTGTTTGTTTGATTGTTGAGAGTTGTTTTCATAAACAAATAAACACATTCATACATGAGTGAATTGAATGATTTTCGAAATGTGTGTGTGTGTGTGTTGATGAATGTTGATTGTTTTTAAATAAACGGAAATGAAAAGGAAACAAAATAATAAAAATTATGGTGATTTAATTGTTTTATATACAAAAATCCATAAAAAAGTGATGAGCACTTTTGGCACCAGCACTTGAAACCCCAGCCGGTAGGCACTTAACACTTTAGCAATTTAAGTGGAATACGTATAAAATAAATTAAAAACAAGTTGACCATAGATTGATACATATGACTGCCGTTATGGGTAATAAGTTTGGTGAGTTCAAAACACATAAATCTGTATTGAAGTTTATTTTTGCTTTAATTTTATGATTTTTATTGTTTAAATTAAAAATAATTCTACTGAATACTAGAAAAATATGGAATATTGTTATGAGTCTTGCAAAAATAGAAATAATCATACGTGCTTTGTTAACGATTTATTATTTCATTTATTTATTTAAAATTTTCTTGGCACTGAACTATAAATGTTCTAAATTTTTAATGGAATACAATGTGAACGCTCTTAACAATCAACACACATGCAGTTAAGTGGTAATTGCTTTAGAAAGCATAAATTTCAATTTACGATAACAGTTTGATGCTGTACAATGGGTCTTATTAACAGAGTATGTATGTTGCGTTGTGTTATGTATTCGCACAGTATGTGACCAAAATCATATGACTGCGTAACTAATGGAAATGTTAACAAGAATTTTGTGCAAATTATTTCATACTGGGTTATGTTGTGGTTTAATGATGTTGGAAGGGCTAGTAAAGTAGTTAAGTTATGAGGATTTAGGTAACAATTATTAAGTTTTTTCAAATTTCGAATTTAAATCCGCCTAATTGTAACAAATTTCGCAAAGAAAATGTTTTGAAAAAAATAAAACTTTTATGATGTTTTCTAAAAGTTTTACCGAGAACACTTTGTCTTTTATATTTCAAAAGAAATCATCTTAAACATATTTTTTGGCCAAATATTCAAAGCATAAAGCAATAAACATGGAGCGGAAACTAGAAAAAAACTGAAACACAAATATTAGTAAAATAATCACACATGCGATACATCACTTAGGATTTTGAAAACTGAGTTAGGTTTATGTTTCAGAACATGTGTGTGAACTTCAATTTAAAGCTTGTTAAATATTTAAATTAACGTTTCCTAATGATTTGAGGTCAAAGTAAAATTTTGTTAAAGAGTTTTGAATTTTCCACAATCTATTTCAGATTTATGTTTACTATCCTTTACCTAACAAGGTTAAGGTGTACTTAAATATTAAATTGGTATACTCTTCACCATGAGCAGTTTTCGCATTTTTCATTTGCAATTATATATAATCATACAAACATATTCTGGATGGTTATATACAGCGGAATCTATATAGACATGTCCAAATGCCAGAACGATTTACATGTTGTTGAATAAAATTTTAAAACAATGTGTACAATTTTTTTATTATGAAAAAGTGCAATGCAATTTTTATAAAAATTTTAGTTTTAGAAACTCAATAAATATGTAATAAACTATTTATTTATTAACAAAACTCAATGAAATTTTCAACTTTTTTTAAATTTGTCATTCTAAATAACATATTGTAAATAACTTTGTCAAAATATCAATGAGAATCCCGCAATTCCTAATAATTGGAGCGAAAATCCTAAAAGCATTATTATTATTGCATGTAAATCTACTACTATGAAATAAGTAAGTTTTCATGTAAAATTACATAATATGAGTAAATTTAAGCATAATATGTTTATCAAAATCAATTACATACTATTTTCAGCAAAAATACAAACAAAATGTTGTATTTTAAATTTTTATAATATAATAGGCATTTTATGTTTAAAATTACATATATTGTGCATAAATAGGGTAAAATAATACATGTTGTGTGTAAATTCAAATATTTGTTATAAAAAAAAAATTTTTTTTTTGAATTTACACACAACATGTAATTTTTTACCCTATTTATAGAAGGAGAAAAGTTTCCTATTATTAATGTAGGAAATTTACATGAAAATTTATTAGAGTGTATAGGGTCTACATTACATTCGGGTCTGTGAAAATAATTTGGCTGCTTTCAATTTTCTGATTCCAGCTTTGGGATTTTAGAACATGTGTCCCAAAGTTGAAATTTTGATAAAAAAATAGGTTAAATTCCGAAGGACGTAGGTGCGACATATTCCAAAATAGGACATGTTTTTTATACCAATATGTTCTCCGTAACAGAAAAACATAAAATTGTTATATGTATGTTCTTAAAGAAAGTTTTTTTTTTAATAAAAAAAAAACTTTTTGTATTTTTAAATTGAAAATTGTTTATTTTTATATTCATAATTAATATTGCTCTGAAATCTTTTGAATATTACTGGTAATTTAGTTGTCTAACTAACAAAAAATAACGGTCCAAAAGTACGACTTATAATTTTAACAAGTCAAGCCCGACCATAAAATACCCTACACTAAGTAAAAGAGCAAAAACATTTTTCTTTTAAAATTTCAATAATTTATATTTTTGAGTGATTTTCGGAAGTGGGCCCATATAAGGGCTATGACCAATTATGGACCGATCACCATGAAATTAGGTCGTGTGATTTATGTCTATATGAAAGTTTACTCTGTTGAATTTTGTGAGTATACAAACCTTTTTAAGCGATTTATGCACGTTAAAGTGATTTTCGGAAGCGGGTCTATATGGGAGCTATGAGTAATTATGGACCGATCGTAACAAAATTTGGTGACATGAATTTTGTATATATAAAACTTATTTGGAGCGGAATTTGTGGAAATACATTTATAAATTAAACATTTATGACCGATAAAGTCCAATTTCGGAAGGACATTTATATGGGGGCTAGGTGAAATAATGGACCGATTTCAGCCAGTTTCAATAGGCTTGGTCCTTGGGCCGAAAAAATAATATGTACCAAGGTTTACATGGACAGCCAGCCAGCCAGCCAACAAGACGGACGGACATCGTTTAATCGACTCAGAAAGTGATTCTAATTCGATCGGTATATTTTAAGGTGGGTGTTAGACTAATATTTTTGGGCGTTACAAACATCTGCACAAACGCATAATACCCTCCCCACTATGGTGGTGTAGGGTGTAAAGAGATAAATATCATACGCAAGCATACCTAGCCGAACGCTTTCCAAAAATATAAAAATCTTTGAAATCATATGGGAAACAAAAAATGGCCCAAAAAGAGGCCCATTTATAGATGAATGGATACGTCAACAAACAAAATTGTCAAATTTGGGACTCCAAGATGAGATCCAAGACCGTCCAATGCATTTCAAAAAATTCACGGTTTGGTGTGTATTTTGGGCTGGCGAGAGAGGTCTGTTACTGACTTCTTTTGTCCAGAGTTGGATTATATGATAACCAACGACATGTGGTCTCTACAGGACGGCGCACAGTGCTTTGTTCAATAAACAAAAATCAAAAACAAGATCATGTCTTTGATGTTAATGAAATTTATATTTTTCAATAGACAACTATATAACTCATTCGTGTAAAAAATACTTTTTTATAAATATCTCTTTTTGTCGTCACTAGAGGTCGCTAAAGTTAGTACATTTTCAACATAAATTTTATGGAGAAAAATATATTTTTTTTAAGGTTAACTAAAATCATTGTTAAAAGTTCGTTTTAAAAGATATAAACTCGCGATTGGGTGCAAATGAAAGAATATGAATGTGGAATTATGGAAAATTACTGTTTTTGTCAAAAAAGGTTTAACAGTTTAATCTGCGCAATTTTTAATAATTAACATTTTTTTTATTGTAAGCCTGAAATTCTAAAACTTTGTTGGAATATTTGTAAAATACGTGTTAATCTATTTTGATTATGTTTTACTATAGAATAGCCATAAGTATTATCTATAAGAAAATGTAATCATTAGTTGTCCTTTCGTATGAAAACTATTAAAATTTTGTTTAAATGTATAAATTACCATTTCGTAAATTTTCAATTTGATGGTTTGGGGAAATAGCTCCAGATTTTTTGTTTTTTATAAAATAATACCGTTTTTTCTTTTAAATAACTAAGAAATATTGCATTATTTAACAAAAGCAGTTTAATGGCATAAAGTGTATTAATAGGTCTTTATTTGGTTCTTGATGTATGTTTTTTTGCTGAAATCAACAAAAAATTCCAAAGTTTGATTTAATTTTGAAAAAAAACATGTTAATCAATTTTAATTTTTCTTTAATTTTATCTAATACCTATCTCTTATTTATTATAATGTGAAATCATTATTTGTTATTAGAACTTTCAAAAAAATTAGTTTTTGATGGCACCCATAAATAATACATTTTTACCGTAAATGTAAGTAACTCAATAATTGAATATAACCTACATATCCTTAGATTGAGATATTAATATGAGCTTCTGCTGATATTATGAACACTTAAAGTATAATCCAACATCCAGTTTCTAATATTACAGCTGAACCATAAGGCTATCAATATTTGAAAATGTCCGTCCATCCGTCCTTCCGAATTTAGAAAATATATAAAATATTTCAGTATTTTTTTTAAAAAAGGATATATGGCAGTTATGTAAATCCTTGCTAGAATTGAAATGTTAATAACTAAATTAATCTGATATTATAAGAGAACAATAATTTCTGAAAATGAATTATTTTATTCAGGTTCATAGGTTTTTTAAGGAAAAGGATGTATGGCAGCCACCCGAATCCTTGCTGCGATTGTAATAAAAATTTTCACAAACAACAATAACTTTATTAAAATGATTATAACCAAATTGGTTCCAAAATAAGAAACGATTTTTACGAATTTTAAAAAAAAAAAATTAGATGTTATACAGTATATTGAAATCTTGATGTCTTGGAATTATAAATATCCTTCCGATAAAATTTTCCTAACTTTGCATCTAATATTATAAGAGAAAACTAATTTCTGAAAATTAATAATTTCATACAGGTTTATAGGTTTTTTAAGGAAAAGGATGTATGGCAGACACCCGAATCCTTGCTGCGATTGTAATAAAAATTTTCACAAACAACAATAACTGTATTAAAATGACTATAACCAAATTTTAAAATGTTAGGAGTATAACTGTGAATTTTATTCAAAATTATATGTTCAGGATATATGGGAGGTACCCGTGTCCTTTCACGGATTTTTTCAAGAATTATATTTTTTCTTAATCTTACCAAAAGGTAATATTCCACTAATTTTTATTCGTCTCCAATAACTCCTTCTATTTTTGTCCATTGCCTATATGAAAACAAAGCACTGTGCGGCGTTACATGCCACACAGATCATGCCCCATTATACATTCTGCACGAGCGAATACTAAAGCAAACATTGATTTGAAAAACTCAGTCTGTCCTGCAAAACGCTTAAATACTTTTTTAAGTTTTGTTTTGTAACACGGTGTTATATTAATCATTCGTCCATTAAAAATTTATATAAACCAGCATAACACTACGTATGATTATTAAAAATATTTTAAATAATAATCATATGTCATGGTGTTCTACAATGCTTAAAGAATATATTAATAATAAAAAAATTGTAAAATTACTTGCAAAAGAATGCAATTTTAATTTCATATAAATATTAACTCTATAAAAATATTCATGCTGAAAAACATGTTTAATTTTACACCTTTTATTTCCCCCCTCATTTTCATTAACAGTGGAAGAAGAGTTGCAGGAAGATAAAGGCTCAACATGCAGTACACTACTGATACTGCTGTCCGTAGCTCTGGTCATTTTAACTTTACCATTTAGTCTATTTGTGTGTTTTAAGGTAAATATCAGTATCCTATCATGCATATTGTCATATGGAAATTAGCATTTATTTAAACAATTGTTAAATTTCATTTCGTTCGTAATTATGATTGTATGGCAAAGGTGGTGCAGGAATATGAACGTGCGGTTATATTTCGTTTGGGACGTTTAATGGCCGGTGGTGCTAAAGGACCTGGTAAGTGCATTTGTTTTATTGTTGTATTAAATAAAGTTTACTTAATAATAATTGCAATTAACACTTTATATACTTAAATGTTTAAAATTTAATTTTATAGGCATTTTCTTTATACTGCCCTGTATTGATTCTTATGATAGAGTGGATTTGCGTACCCGCACTTATGATGTACCACCACAAGAGGTAAATTTCTTTTAATTTGTATTTAAATCTATATTTACGTTTGAGTAATCAAAGTTTAAAGTTTTGTGTTTAAGGAATTATGTTGGAGTTTTCACTTCATTTAATATTAACCAAGTTTTTTTATTATTTTTATTATTATTATTTAAACAATCATTTATTTGTGCTGTGTGTTTTGTGTTCTTAAAAGTTTTGTTTTACAGTTTCTGAGCTGTTGCAAATCCAACAAATGTTTGTCTGCACTACTTATTTCCATCTTTTCATTAAATCAAAATCTGGGCTTGTGTGCCATTTCGCTTAACTTTTTTGTTTTTGTTTTTATTCACTTCATAAATATTCACCAAGTTTTTTATTTTTCCCTTGCCTTATTGTTTGTTTGTTATTAAAGTTGTTTAATATATTTTTTTTGTGATTCTGTTGTGGCTTGTTTATATTTACAATTTTTATTAAAGCCACACTGTCTACTGCCATACATACATTCTGTATCGCTTGTTTCCGTTTTTACGCATATTTTTGTTTATTTTCTGGTGTGTACAAAAGTTTTCGTTGATTTATGGATTTTTGGTATGAAAAACTATATAAAAAAATTTAATATTAGGGATAATCTTTCACTGGGGTCAAGGTTCAGCTAAGAGATGGTTTAATCTGTATTTATGTTTAGTAGACTATAGAAGATTTACAGTGTATTGAAAGATAAAAGTTGGTTTTATCGAAGCAAGAGCGATTTATAATGTGGGTGATGAATATTTGTTAAAGTAAAACTTTTTTAAATCAATTAACTTTTAACAACTTAAATTAAAAGCTTTTTTAAATTCACAACTTATACGTAACCTGATTTTCACAGTTCATTTAATTTGAAACTTTCTAATGGATTTTAAAAGAGTAATAACACTGTGCCAGTGGAAAACTGTCAAGCTGGATACCCGGCGGATTAACCTTAGTCGAGTAATTTGAAGCAAGTGGTGCTAACATGCTCTTGTTTTCGAGATATACCGTTATTTCGAAAATGGAAGAGGTTGATAAACATATATTCGCGTAACTCAGAAACGGTTTAGCTTATTGAATAAAATAAAAAAACCGAAATTCTGCAATAAAATTTCCTTTAAGTAGGACTCAAACATTTATTTAATCTTCGTGTCGATTTAGAAAATTATTTTGAAACTTTCGAATTTTTTGTTTTTAAAACGGCATAAAAAAAGACCTTTCTAACGAAATTTCTAAAACAAAAAATATATTTTTAAAACGACAGCGCAGATTAACAGTTTCAGTATAACTTATAGTTAATTTTATTGTGGAATTTCGTTTTTTTAGTTTATTCAATTAGTTAAACCGTTTTTGAGTTACGCGAATATATGTAGTGCAACCTCCTCCATTTTCAAGATAACGTTATATCGAAAGCTGACATAAAAAAACGATTAGCACCACCGGATTCAGTGTACTCGAATTAGGTTAACTCGCCCGATTGACATTAACAAAAAAGTGTCAATTTAGAGCACAGTGTAATTAATAGTGATATAGAAACTTCTTCTTCTAACCGTTCTTTTTATACCCTACACCACCATAGTGGGTAGGGTATAATGCTTTTGTGAAGATGTTTGTAACGCCCAAAAATATTAGTCTAGCACCCACCTTAAAGTATACCGATCGACTTAGAATCTTTATGAGTCGATTAAACGATGTCCGTCCGTCAGGCTGGCTGTCCATGTAAACCTTATGCGCAGAGTATAGGTCGCAATTTTGAATATATTTCGATCAAATTTGGTACATATAATTTGTTCGGCCCAAGGACCAAGCCTTTTGAAAATGGCTGAAATCGGTCCATTATTTCACCTAGTCCCCAAACAAATGTCCTTCCGAAATTGGACTTTATCGGTCATAAATGTTTAATTTATAAATGTATCTCCACAAAATTCGCTCCAAATAAATTTATTTATATATACAAAATTCATTTCACCAAATCTTGATACGATCGGTCCATAATTAGTCATAGCTCTCATATAAACCCGCTTCCGAAAATCACTTTAAAATATTTGGATAAAATTTGGTACATATAATTTCGGCCAAGGACCAAGCCTATTGAAACTGCCTGAAATCGGTTCATTATTTCACCTAGACCCCATACAAATGTACTCTCGAAACTGGACTTTATCGGTCATAAATGTTTAATTTATACATGTATCTACACAAAATTCGCTCCAAATAAATTTATTTATATATACAAAATTCATTTCACCAAATTTTGATACGATCGGTCCATAATTAGTCATAGCTCTCATATAAACCCGCTTCCGAAAATCACTTTAACGTGCATAAATCGCTTAAAAATGTTGGTATACTCACAAAATTCAACATAGTAAACTTTCATATAGACATAAATCACACGACCTAATTTCATGGTGATCAGTCCATAATTGGTCGTAGCTCCCATATAAGGCCCATTTCAGAAAATCACTCAAAAATATACATTATTGAAATTTTAAAAGAAAAATGTTTTTGCTCATTTACTTAGTGTAGGGTATACTTTCCGACCATACTTTCTTACTTGTTTAATATTTTAAATGATTTAACTTGAAATATAAATAAAAAAGTTATCTGATATGCTTCTGAGTGATGTGAGAATGAAGAATATGAGACTTAATGGTATTAAAAATATAAAAGGGAATAACTAATGGTACTTTTTTGTACTTATAATGGTACTTATTGAATTTTCTGCAATAATGGATCTGGAAACGTGAAATTAAGCATCACACCCTGAGTGAGAATCTAAGGGGCAGACTTTACGGTACTTTTTTCTTTATTCTTCTGGTACTTTTTAAATAATTTATTGGGTGTATAACTTAAAAATGAGGGGATTTTTATTTTGGAACATTTATCCAATATAAATTTATTCAAAGTATTAGCCATTGTTAGTTATGATCTTTTCCCATCTTTCTGGCAACATATGGATTCCGAGCCAAATGAACGAATCAAGACAATTTCGGATATTCTGTTGTGAAATTAAGCGTATCCCAGAGAGAGCACTCTGCATCGATCGAAACTGACCACTTCATTCTAAATACTTTTAACAGGTATTGCAACATGTGGCCGAGCGTTGTCATGATGGAATATTACGGTTTCATGTCTGGCCGCATATTTTGATAGTTTTTCGGCCAATTCTCGCTTCAAACGATTCAGTTGCGTTCGGTGATGGTCTGGTCAGATTTCGGCTGCTCATTATATATAGGACCCCTCAGCGCCATGGATTGGCAGGAATTCCCATACGATCTCTTAAGTTTCGGGTTATAGATACATTTTTCATCGCCAGATATGATTCGCTGCAAAAATTATTTTCTTTTATAGCGTTCAAGCTCATGCTTTTGGCTGAATCCTGCTGCTCACAAACGTTTTGCATGAGTAGCTCCCAATGATTTTGCAACCACTTGTTGAGTTTGACAACAATCTTCATGGAATAATGCCTCCAATTTTTGGTCTTCAAACTTTTTTGGCTGGCCTGGGCGAACTTTGTCTTTCAATTCAAAATGATCACTTCTGAACCGAACAATCCATCTCTCGCACGTTGAAACCGATGGAACACATTCACCTTAATAAGCTTTCACGAGCAATCGGTGAGCTTTAGCGGTACTTTTTTTTTTAAATTAAAGAAGTAAAACAGTTATGTGGTTTAGTGTGGGAGATATTGGAATAGACTGTATATTAGTATGACAGGCGGCACTTCTGTCACTCAAATCGTACTGTAATTATTTTATTCTAGTGAGCAGGGTAACTACGATTTTGGTTCCTGATCTGATATGATATACCTATAAGGAGTGAGATCGAAAAATTCTTAACACACGTTTTTCATTACATTTTTTAACCCAAGTATTATTTGAATTTTTTTTTGATCAAGTTACCTTTGAAAAACATGTCAGTTATTATGTGTAATGTCAATTATATTAATTTTTTTGTTAATCTGATTAAAATGAGTGACCAGAAAAAAGTGCGTACTGAAATTATTAAATATTTTCAACAAAACCCAACTTGGTCTTACAAAAAGTTGGCCAAGCATACAAAGGTCTGCCGTCAAACTGTTTCCAATGTTATTAAACAGTACCGGGAGAACTTGTCAGTTGATAGAAAACCTGGTTCAGGTAGATGTTTCTAAAGCCAAAAAAATAGAACGCATTTTCAAAAGAGCTCCCAACACATCCGGTAGGAAAGCAGCCCGGTTAGCTCAGTGCTCGGACTATTTGGTACGAAAAGTTAAAGCTAATGCAGGTTTAAAAACATACAAGGCTCAAAAAGTTCCTGACAGGAACGCTACTAAAAATTTAGAGGCCAAAAACAGAGCACGGAAATTGAAGTCAAGTTTTATAAAAAAATATTCTTGCTGCATAATGGATGACGAAACGTATGTTCTGGCAGATTTTTCGCAACTTCCAGGTCAAAAATTTTATGTTGCTGATGCTCGAGGGAATGTTGAAGAAAAGTTTAGGACCCAAAAGCAGACAAAATTTCCCAGAAAGTTCTTGGTATGGCAAGCAATATGCAGTTGCGGCAAAAGAAGCCACTCATTTGTTACAACGGGCTCTATAAATACCGAAATTTACATCAAGGAATGTTTACAAAAAAGGCTGCTTCCATTCATAAGACTTCATAATGTGTCCACTTATTTTTGGCCTGACTTGGCATCCTGTCACTATGGCAAACAAGCCCTTGAGTGGTACAAGAACAATAATGTGGTATTTGTACCAAGAGAGGCAAATCCTCCAAACTGCCCGGAGCTAAGGCCAGTGGAGAGATATTGGGCTCTTGTTAAAAGAGAATTGAAGAGTACAAAAAAGGTGTCCAAAAGTGTGGTAGATTTTAAACGGAGATGGACTACATGTTCGAGCAAAGTGACAGAAAGCACTATAAAAACGTTAATGGAAGGGTTTCCGAAAAAGGTTCAAAATTTCATCACTAGTGATTAAAACTATAAAAATAATTTTTTTTGTAAATTGTAATAATAATTTCAATCAAATAAAAAAAAAATTAAAGCTGTAAGTTTAGTGGTTTCTTTTTTATAAACATATATGTATGTTAAGAATTTTTCGATCTCACTCCTTATATGGGTAATTATAGAAAATACCTCTTGTAAATTTAAAAACCTGAGACTGTATCTTCAAAAGACTGATTAAAGATTATATAAAATGTACACATGTATGATATGATAGAAAAATGTGAATAAAAATTAGAATTCAAGGCTGAGGTTCATTGCATAATCTCCCTTCAATACTTTTTTAGCGCAGCGTCTGTTGAAAAGATAACACTGTTTTTTCAGTCCGGCTTTTTAATAATATGATACAGTTTCTCAATTGCAAACGTACTAAAAACCTATCTGAGATTCGTTTCATATAAACATCAATTACTCTTTTTACTTGTTTTTAGTATTGATCTAATACCATTAGCTCATTGATTGGTATGGTCTTATCCAAACAAAGTTCCATCTACTCTACATGATTGCATGGCTACTAAACTTAAGTGCAAATATCTTGAAAAATAAAACCTCAAAATTAGAAATTGGTAGTGTATGTATAAGCCCAATATTCTTACTTGTTTGAGTTTTTCTACATGTAAATTTTAAAAATTAAGCCGGAATTGGGTAATATTTGCAAAATCTATACCCACATTGATTTCACTATCTTTCTTACATAACAATTGTTTAACAATTTTTACTTGGATATGAGCATTCAATAAATTTCAAAATTCATAGAAATCAACATGTATGATTAAAGTTGTTTTCATATAATTTTTTCATTTAATTTCTTCAGCAATTGACAACATGATTGACACTACATAATTGTAATAAATTTTTAGTTGTTATGGAATTGACCTTTAATCTTACGTTTGCTAAAGAATTGTTATTATAACAAAATAATCTATGAACTAAATATGTCAGTTAGTGGCAGTTTAAAAAAAAGCAGGAAAGTGTGTAATCAAAGTGGAATTTTATGTACTCTATAAGTGATAGCAAAACAATATTATTCAAATTTACTTTAATAGTCTTAAAATTAGTGACAAATTAGATTACTTCAGTCGTTAACAAAACTTCGGAGCTTGGTTATAAATCACTTACTTATATTTTATTTTTACAAAAAACTTCAATACTTTATTTACATAACTAATACTTACATACTATAGGCATACATTCATAAGCTTGTATATATTTTAAATAATAACACAATATTTCTTCTTCATTCATAAAATATACATTCATATTTAACTTTGATTTTTGAAATCAAAGTAATGGATGAAAAATAACATCAATAACAAATGAAATAGCAAAGCACACTGAATATTATTGTGATTTGGATATTCACTTTGTAAAACTACAACTGAATCCTTTTTTACAACCTGAAACAAGTATTAATAAATATTGAAGCCATGATAAATGATGATCTGCCCTAATACTCTTACTCATAACGCCTTCCCCCCCAAAAAAATCATAATAAAATGTATCAGTTTTCTTTAGTGATTTCATGATGCACAAAGTGAGATAAAAAAATGAAGGAATTATTCACTGAACTGTATTTTGTATTATTTGTATGTATATATTCGTATGTATGTACATGAATTTAAGTAAATACTTGTTTATATATATTGTACATACATATAAAGGGTGTTATTTATAGAGGCGGATAACTTTAAATTGAAATGAAACAGAGAAAAGAATTATTATGACTTAAAAATGCTGGATTTATTGTATATGGCGTTTTTAATAACTTATAAGATGTTTTGAAGGGAACATATCTGTCATTTATTTTCACTTAGTTATTGAACATTATAGTGTAAACAACCAAGTTTTTTTTGCTTCGAAAATGTACAATTTTGTACCAACAAAGCGTTATATGCGGAAAGTTTTGCTTTACTTCTTTAATTTGAAAAAAAGTGCCGTTGAAGCACACCGAATGCTCACCAAAGCTGAAGGTGAATATGTTCCACCGGTTTCAATATGCGAGAGAATGGTTGTTCTGTTCAGAAGTGGTGATTTTGATACGGAAGACAAAAATCGTCCAGGCCAGCCAAACCATGATGATTGTTGTCAAACTCAACAAGAGCTTACGAATTGAAGTCGATAGACCTTGAAAGACGATTTTGCATGTCTGAAATGCTCCTTGAACGCTATAAAAGAAAATAATTTTTACACCGAATCATTGCTTGCGATGAAAAATGGATCCATTAAGATAACCCGAAGCATAAGATATCGTATGTAAAGCCCGGCCAACCAGCCGAATCGATACCAAAGCCAAATGTCCATGGCTCTACGGTAATGTTCTGTATTTGGTGGGAGAAATCTGGCCAGACCATCACATGGAACCTGTTCCGAATGCAACTAGTTCATTTGAAGCGAGAATTTGCCGAAAATATGGTTGTCACAAACATATATTTGTTTACTGTAACCATATATATGGTTGATACAATCATGTGAATCATAAATTAACCATATTATGGTTACCACAAGTTTTGTAACACTATTTAAATGGTTACAGTAACCATGCCCAATTATATTTTTTTCTCTGCGTGCGAAGAACGCTCTCTCTGGGATACAGATTACGTTGGAACTTGATTCGCTTGAATCGTTCTTAGCCTCAAAAGATGAGTATTTCTTTTGGCTCTGAATCCATATTTATCCAGAAAGATGGGAAAGCATCATATCTAACAATGGCTAATACTCTCAAAATAAAGCTGAAAATTTGAAAACAATTTTTAATTCATACACTCAATAATTAGATAATTTTATGGCACTAATGTTGAAATATAATTTCCATCAAGTGGCTGCTGGTCCAATTTTCACACACCATTCGCAGTAAACATCCGGCTGTATTGAGGCAATAATACGTCGAAAATACGCTTCCAAGTGTTCTCTCGTTTGCATACCCCAGAGAAAATAATCTAATGTCGTCAAAACACATAAACGAGGCGGTCTATTAACAGGTCCATTTCTTGAAATTTTTCGTTCGTTCAATGTTGATAATATCAAGCGCTGTGTGATAGGTTGAAACCTCATATCTGCAATAGTAATGTCTTCCGATTGAGGCACAAGAAAGTTATATCAATCACCGTTGACTGTAACGTTCTGTAAAGATCGTTATTTGTGATGGCATATAGACCATTAATTCTACCGGCCCATAAAGTTTTTATACCCTACACCATCATAGTGGGGAGTGTATATTGGGTTAGTGCTAATGTTTGTAACGTGTAAAATATAGCCCCAACACTTACCTTAAAGTGTACCAATCTGCTCAGGATCACTTTCTGAGTCGATAAATTTGGTACAAGCTTTTCTATTGCTCCAAGAACGAAGCCTAATTTGATTAGAATCGGAACATTATTTCTCCTAGCACCTAAACGATTGCCCTATCTGAAAATAGTTAAGCTCTCATAAATATCCTAGTTATATAGATATCCAAACCAAATTCAGCAAAAATAAGTTTTATATAAGTCGAACTCGCCTCATAAAATTTTGTGATGATCGGTGCACAATAAGTCATAGCTATCATATAGGCCCACTTCCGAAAATCACCTTAACTAGCATAAATCTCTTAAAAATATTGATATTCTTATAAAACTCAACACAAATAAATTATATATATACAAAAGTCATATCACTAAATTTTATAACGATCGGTCCATAATTAATCATAGCTCCCATATAATGCCCACTTCCGAAAATCATTTTAATGAGTATAGATTTCTTAAAAGTTTTAGTATTCTAATAAAATTCAACACAAATCTGTTTCATATATACAGAAGTCATGCCACCTTATTTTATTGCGATTGGTAAATAACACTATGCACGAAATTTAAACTTTTTTTCTGTCAAGAGGGGCACCCAGCGGCTTAAACTAATTCGGGTACGCTGAATTCAGTGGTGCTAAACGTTTTTTTAGGTTAGCTCGTATTTTCGAGATATACCGTTATTTCGAAAATGGAGGAGGTTGCACAACATATATTCGCTTAACTCAAAAGCCGTTTAGTTTATTGAATAAACTGAAAAAAATGAAATTCCGCAATGAAATTACCTTCAAGTAAAGCTTAACATGTTTACAATCTTCGCAGTCGTTTTAGAAATATAAATTTTTTTTCGGCAAAAAATAAATATTTTTTTAGAAAAATTTCGAAATTTTTTTTTAAAACGGCATTAAAACTTGAAAAATGCATATAAAATTCTAAAAAAAAATTATATTTCTAAACTGTCGATTATTAAAGAATTTCGGTTTTTTCAGTTTGTTCAATAAACTAAACCGTTTTGAGTTACGCGAATGTTGTGCAACCTCATCCATTTTCGAAATAACGGTATATCTCGAAAATACGACCTAACCTAAAAAACGGTTAGCACCACTGAATTCAGCGTACCCGAATTAGTTTAACTCACCGGGTGCCCCGCTTGACAGTTTTTTCAACTAGCACAGTGTAATTAGAATGGTGTAGGGTATCATATGGTCGGACTTCATTACTTGTTTATGGACGTAATTGTGTTTCGATAATGGATTCTGGCTTATCATCGCACCAAATGCTGCAATTCTGTTCATTGACTAGGCATTTGACCAAAAGTGTGATTCTGAACAAAATGTTCAAATTAAATTGTGGGTCAATAGCGATGTTTCCTTCGTCCGATTCATTAAATGTACAGCGGGAACGATGATCGTGTACGAAAAATTGTCCATAAAGTGGATGAAACCAAGTTTAACTGATGAGCACGATGACGAATTGACACTTTTGGATCATCATCAATGCTACGCTGCACACCATTACATGATCTTTCGTTAAGAGTAAATGTATTGCGAAAACGATTCATGGTTTCTCGAATTAATCGATATCGACCCCTTTGCGCGAAATTTTCGTATGTCACAAATACAAAATTTTACAGGAGAGCTTTATTATTACATTTTTTTGCTTTGGCTGGTATCATTAATACCAAATTAAAAATGCTATACAAAAACCGATTTAGTAAATTAAATTTCACATACGTTAAAATTAACATAAGTAGTAATATTTCCATAAATATAGCGAAAATAGGTATAATATTTTACTATGTAAAAATGTAACATACGATAATTTCGCGCAAAGGGGTCGATATGATGGACTATTATGATTTCAAATCATATTATGATTGAATCATGACTTTCAAAATAAATTTGATCTGGTGTGAGTCTATTCATCATAAGTTTCCAAACTAAACTAACCTCCAAAAAACCAAGAACTGTCAAATCAGCTGTAATTTATAGTTCTCAATCTCAAAAAAAACACCCTTTATAAATGGTTATACATATATACATATTTGATGTTTGACTATACACTATATTAAATATTTATATAGATATTTACACCCCTGCTCAAATATTGTACTATTTCATTTCATTTCATTTAATTTTTTTTTTTTTTATTGTTTGTGTGCTTTGTGCAGCAAGGCACCTAAATATTACATGTATTTGTATATTGCATAAATGTTGTTGAAGGTATTTTTGTTTTATCTATATATTTGCTGTTATATCAGGTCCTTACTAAAGACAGTGTTACGGTATCAGTGGATGCTGTTGTCTATTATCGCGTCTCAAATGCAACCGTTTCCATAGCGAACGTTGAAAATGCTCATCATTCAACGCGTCTGCTGGCGCAAACAACACTCCGCAATACAATGGGTACAAGACATTTACATGAGATACTCAGTGAACGTATGACGATTTCCGGCACTATGCAGGTAAGTAAAGTTAAAGGAAAGTGTTTGTGTGTTGTTTGGTTTTTGTGTTTTCTGTTTTACATTTTAGATTTTGACAAATAGGTAGTGTAAGATGTGCTATTCGGTTAAGTGTTCATTTGTTTTTAAATTATATTTTGTTAAATGCATTTGGGAAAGTGGAACAGCGTTGATAGAGTGTTGTTAAGGATTTAAGAATCAAATTATAATATGAAATTTGTTTTAATTTAATGAATATTTTAGATTTTTGGGATTAAGTCAATGATATATAAAGTTTTTTTTTTTGGTAATTAAATATTTATGTGAAGAAAGGTACTAAATTTCATGGATTTGAAGTTATTTAGAGAAAAAAACGTTTAATTTGAACAAACAAATGTGAAAAATTCTTTTTAAAGACACAAAATTTTGTGACTAAAAAGCGGGAGAGGCAACCACTTCATTTTAAATACTTTTTAACAGGTATTGCCACATGTGGGCTAGCATTGCACAGAGGTTTAGTATTTTTTTTTTTTGGAAATAATTCGGTATCTCGGGAGATATTGAGATACTGTTACGAAATTCCCTATTTTGTATGAAATATAAGGAGCCGCAGAACAAAAGGTACGTTTTCGCACATTTAAAATCTTTGGGAAAATGAGTTTTATTTATTTCGCCTCCTTAAAAAACTGCATGAACCTGGAAATGGTAACAAGTTTCTTACTTGTCAGTAGATACTAGGGTATTCATTCGACTAATGATCGTTCGATTAATCGAATAATTTTTTACGAATAATTATTCGAACAATTTAAAAATGACCATTTTCGAATAACGAATAATTCGAATTATTTTATGTAGAATAATCGAATAAAACGAATAAATGTTCATATATATTTAAGTTTATTAAATTGTTTAAAATTTTTCATAATTTCAAATTTAAATAAGTAATAGTGACAAAAATTGTATTGTTTCTGAAATTCGTCAAATAACTAAAGGAAAAGGGACTTTAGATCACTGTAGATGAGTGTTCCGATAGCTCCTTCAATAAATATATAAATATTACTGCAAGAAGTTGCAATTCTAAAAACAAATCTTTCAAAATTTTTAACTTAGGACTTGAACCAATGAAAATTTTAAGTTAGATTAAAGTGGAGTTGAATGTGATGGAGAATGTGATTTTGAAACGGTCGTCGAAAGTGATATTGAGGATGACATTTATAATGTTTACATTGAAATAGATGAAGGCCATGATCTTAAAATATATGTATATAAGTGATGTTATTAACCGCGTACGTAAGTGTTGTAAAATATTTAATATATCTAATGATAAACACAAATATTGCAAACTAACGTTTTGTTGGAAGAAAAGCATGGAATTCGTCCTATACATGATTTTGAACATCGATGAACATCTTTGTCTAACATGGTAATAAACTTTTTGCGTATTTGTAAATGCGTCAATCATACACTGCCTGACTTCAAATTAGCCACGTTCACTGACAATGATATCAAACTTTGGACAGATTCCCTTTATTGTGTAATACCCCAAGCTCAATTTATTAAGCAAATATTCGGAAACGATGATAGGAGCTTGATGAATAATACAATTTTTATAAATAATTTAGAAATAGTGAATAATTAATTTACTAAAGAATTAGTTCAAATACAATTTTATATTGTATTTGAATTCAGTATCATGCCCAACTAGCTCAAATTGTTTAAAGCATAGCTCCAAATCGGAAACTAAAGGGTTTGCAATTGTTTTGTAGATTGTTCGGGAGTTAATCTGATCAGAATATTTCTATTGAAAATTTAATGATGGACTTTGTTTTTGAATGTTTTTTAACATTATCAATACTTGAATTGTTAACTTTAACGTTATTTTTTGTTTTTCTTTAACAATAAAATATTAAAAAACAGACAACAAAACTTCATTCTTTACCTTTTTAAACAAATTTAATTTATTCGAATAATTCGATCAATTTTAAACGTGTGATCGAATTATTCGAACAAGTTAAAATCTCTTATTCGAATTATTCGTTTTATTCGAACAAGAGAAAAATCGAATAATTCGAATACCCTAATAGATACATCTAACTGCCATAAGTCACCACATTAAATGTTAAAGATGTTTGATATAAAACCATTTTAATATCGGAAAAAGAACCTTTTGTTAAAAATTAAAGAAAAAAAGTACGTTTTTTTAAAAACAAAATTAAAAAGTATGTTTTTTATGAGTTTTTTTGTAACGATAATATTTTAAATGAATGTTTTTAATCCTTATCTCATATATAAACAAATTGAAATTAAATATTTTTTTTCGTTTTATACTAGTGTTGTATGTTTTTTTAAGTATAAATGTTTTTAAAACCATTTACTTAGTAAAAAAATTAAAAAAATGTTGCTGACTTGATTGTTTCTAGAAGATTTCAACCCAAATATTATAAAAATACCAAAAAACCAATTTTTGATAAGATGCGAAAAAGTACCTTTTGCGGCTCCTCATATATGAAAAAACGTAAAAATTTGTCAAAGGGTGCAAGGTTTGTGGAACTTCTAAGGTGTTAATAAATGCTTTTTATAAAATTATTTGATATTGGTGAAAACCTTTGGACGTAAGGATTGATATTTTAGTAAAATTAAATAATTCTATAAATTTCTGGGACGTCCTTTACCTTAAAAACTAAAACAATTATAATATGGTGATTTTCCACCAAGAAAAATAGAAAAAAAATGTAAAATTTTAACGGTTAAAGATATCAAAACAAAATTTGGAACTCACATACATAGACTGAAATGTTCGCAAATCAATTGTATTAGAATTTTTAACATTTTTTATTTTAAAATACCGAAATACGTACATCGCGGATAATGTGTTCCAAAAATTGAGTTTTTGTAGAAAAGTACCACAGTAGGTACTTTTCTACAAAAACTCAATTTTTGGATGTTATTTCCCGTGTGATAGTAAAAAAACTTTGTAGATATTAAAGAAGCATATAGGGTTATACAAATGTGAAGCTTTATTGAAGATCGGTGCTTTTAGAATTTTTTACTCAGATCTAAAATTTGTTTTAAAAATTGGGCGTTTAAGTGATCCAAAATTTATTTTACACGCTTTTGCATTAAGTTATCTTTCCGGATCATATAAATTGTATATAGTCCCGAAGAAATTTTTTTATTACAAAAGAAAAATTATATGGGTTTTTTATAGGGACGAGATAACTGTTAGCAAGTTGTTTTCATAGCTGATATTTTAAAAATAAATGTCGACCCTCCGTAGGCCCGCCATATCTAAAAAAAACATAAAAATGTCAAGCTAAATTAAAAAAAAAATAATTCAATAAACCTGAGACACGAGGTGGCCAAATATGACCTTCAGTAGCGCTAGGAAGCTGAACAAACGCAAATCAAACGCAACGCAAATCTCAGAAACACCTCAGCTCCAACCATGTGAAATTTCGTAACAATATCTCCAACAGTTCCCGAGATACGGAATTATTTATCCTGATGAAAAATGATTTCAACAAAAGAAAAAAGGTTTTATGTCTGGTCGCACATTTTGGGCGATTTTTGGTCAATGCCTGCTTCAAACGGATCAGTTGCATGTCTGGTCAGATTTCCGCAGTTCATAATAGATATATCCATATTGCTCCCACTAAATATAGAGAATGACCTTAGCGCCATTTATATTTGGCTTTGGTGTCGATTCGGCTGGTTGGCCGTGCTCTCTTAAGTTTCTGGTTATTGTAATGGACTAATTTTTCATCACAAGTAATGATTGTCTATTTGTCTACTGGGCCCTATTTCATAAACAACTTAGCAATTTTTCACTTTGCACTTATCAAATTTCATATATTGGCAAAGTGATAAGGGTTTATATTCTTTGCAAATCTCACTTTGCAATAAGCAAATTTTTGCAAATTCTTTGTTGTTTGAGCTATATTCGGATATGCAGAATCTTATATACCCTTCACCAAATTATACTTTGAAATAAAAATTTTAAATATTTCTTTAATTTTCATTTCAAAATTTTTTTGAATTTTTTTATGACAAAAATTTTATGTCAAAATTTTTTTTTTCAAAATTAATTTTTAAATATTTTTTTTTTAAATTTATTTTTTAATATTTTTGCAATTTTTTTGAATTAAAGTTTTGTAGTCATGAACAATTAATTCGGTCTCTATAAATTCTTGTTATAACCATCTTCACTACCGTCGAAGAAAAATTCACGATTTAACGTTTTTAAAGCTAATGAATAGTTATCTATATATATAAAAGAGTAAGGTTACTAACTGACTGACTTATTCATCATCGCACGACTGAAGCTAGAATCAGGAAATTTTAACTGTGGGTTCCTTCCTCCCCAAAACGATCCGATAAGAAGGGATTTTTGGAAATTCGAACATTTAGGGGATAAAAAAGGGTAAAAATGGGTAAATTCGGTAACCTTATATCTTCAAAACTATTAAAGATACAAAAAAAACTTAAAATTGCATGTTACTCCAATTATAAAATAAGCTGACAGGTGTATCGTACTTTTTCGAAATTCGAACCTTTTACGGTATAAAACGGGTAAAAACTGTATTTTGGTACTTTTTTGGCACCCTATGTATCTTTTAAACCCATAAACATAGAAACAAATTTTAAATCGTATTCTTTACTTATCAAAAAATAAAAAATATAAGTTTGGTACTTTTTCGAAGCGGATACTTCATGGTACTTTTTCTTTATTATAATGGTACTTTTTTTAATTTTCTATAACAATAGACTTAGAAACATGAAATTAAGCATACATACTAAGTCAGTGAAAATTCTAGATGGAGACTTTTTGGTACTTTTTCTTTATTCGAATGGTACTTTTAGTAATTTCTTCACCAATGAATCTAGAAACATGAAATAAAGCTTATATGGACCCGAGTAAGTGGGAATCCACAAGTGCCTGCTTTTTGGTATTTTTTTTTATATTACTTTTTGAATTTTCTGTAATATTCCATAAAAATATGAAATTAAACATATATGGTCCTAAGTGAGTGAGAATTCTAGGGGAATACTTTTTGGTACATTTTCTTTATTCGAATGGTACTTTTAGTAATTTCTTCACCAATGAACGTAGACATGAAATTAAGCTTATATGGACCCGAGTGAGTGGAAAAACACAATAGGTGGCTTTTTGGTCCTTTTTATATATTCTAATGGTACTTTTTGAATTTTCTGTAATAATGGACATAGAAATATGAAATTAGGCCTATATGATCCTAAGTGAATATTCAAGGGCATACTTTTTGGTAATTTTTCTTTATTCTCATGGGTACTTATTTGAATTTTCTATAATAATCGACCTAGAGTTTTCAAAAAACCGAAGAATTTCAAAACTGATTGGTTTCGGGTTTTTTTTCGGTTTTGTAATAATTTATTAAATATTAAGTGTTATAGAAACAAAATTAGTTGATAATATAGGAAATGCTATACAAATTTAAAATTTAAACTTGACGGCTTATGGTTTAGTGAATGCGAATTCAAAAGTGATAATCAATGGTACTATTTGTTTATTGTAATGGTACTTTTGAATATTTTATAATAATAAACCAAAAATTTTAAATTAAGCACTCAGATTATGAGTGAATTTGATTCCACAAAAGGTGACTTTAGTGGTAACTTTCTTTTGCATTTTCTATAATAATGGACCCAGAAATATGAAATTAGACATTTACAATTAGATTCACAAAGTGACTCTTAATAGTACTATTTCATTCTTCTAATTGGGGTGGCGAAGCGCACCGGGTCAGCTAGTAACCATATGAATTTGTAAGGCGATTTTTGACAAACTTATCAAAATTTGCTTTGCAAAAATAGAATTTTCCTTAATACAAATTAATTCTCTAAATCTCTTGCATTTACATTTGTTGCACAAACAAACTATAAAATAATATAAGACAAATTGTGCCGTCTTAAATTTCACTAAGAAAACTAAAATTGTAATTTATTTTGTCTACCATTTTATTTACCAGCTACAATTGGATGAAGCCACCGATGCATGGGGCATTAAAGTAGAGCGTGTGGAAATGTAAGTAATAGTTTTCTATAGCTATGTTACAATAAATATAAAACGTAAAGCAACAGAAATCTCTGCTTAAACTAAAGTGTTGCACATTTACAAATAAACACACAATTTTATTTACTTATTTATTTATATTTTGCACACTTTCAGCAAAGATGTACGACTTCCGGTGCAATTACAAAGAGCCATGGCAGCGGAGGCGGAAGCAGCACGCGAAGCCAGAGCCAAAGTCATAGCCGCAGAAGGTGAACAAAAGGCATCGCGTGCATTGAGAGAAGCCTCAGAGGTTATAGGCGGTTCGCCAGCTGCTTTACAATTAAGATATTTACAAGTAAAATGAATAAATATTTTTTTGTTTTCATATAAAATCATGAATAAATCATATGTTTTCTTTTATACTTTTATTTTTTACAGACTTTAAGTCAAATATCAGCAGAGAAAAATTCCACTATAGTGTTTCCCTTGCCCATAGATTTAATAACGTATTTCCTAAAATCAAATGATGCTGCCACCCACCAATTAGCTGAAGCTGCTGTGGCTGCCATGGATAAAATTGCCACGAAACAGGACAACGAAACATCAAACTCGTTAGAGAAAACTTCCTAAAACTATTTTATAACCTATAAGTAATTAGCCAACAATTAAATTTTATAATACAATAATATTTATACATAAACTATAGCAGCGACCACATTAGTTTAATTGTTTCTAACAGTAACAATTGATGAAATAACAATTTGCTTAACAATTTATTAAAACTCAGCCTGTAGTTTAGCACTGGGAAAGTATGTAGATACATTTTATAACTTACTTAAGTTCTACTTTAGTAAGAAATCCACATTAAAATTAAATTATATATTGGCAATAGTTTAACGTTCTATACCTAGTTTTAATAATAGTTTAATGTTCTTTCCCTTTCAGGCATTTTTATATAAAAAATCCCTTTAAACTTAAACTTATCAATTACTTAACGCTAACAAACTATTGTATCATGTAACCAATAATATCTATATCTCTGCATCTATCTGACTATTTAACTTTATCTATCGATTATGTTTAATTTATAAGGAAATAATGGACTAAATAAACAATAAAAACCAGATTGTAATTGCTGTTTTCATGTAGTTTTAGGACAGAGTTTTATTTTAAAAACATTTGATCCATCTTATGCGAATATATATTTTTACCTTTACCTATATTGGATATTAAGCTGCCATTTCTAACTGGCTGAACCGAGTAACATGTAATTTCATGGGGTCGATCAAAAAAAGTGTTAATAAATCTGAATTTACTAAACTGCTGGTCCGACTGGGAAATTACATAGTATAGAGGAAGACATAAGCTTTCAGAAAAATTAATTTGTGCCCTCTCTGCTAAAAAACAAGGTGAGATACAGGGGGTCAAAGTCGACCATCTCTAGTTAGGAAAACTCTCTACTCTACTCTCTTTAGGAGCTGTGGCTTAATTGTTATTTGTAGTCTGGGTTCGATTCCCAGCCGCTGCCAATCAGCAATATCAAATTATAATAATTATTAGTTTCCTGATAACTAGTATTTATCACAGCTCCCTCCTTTGGCGGTATAGCTTTGAAACGCCGCCGAAGTAAATTAAATAAATAATCACTGTAAAACTAGCTTTGCACTAATATGAAACATAGTTGTCAAACAAAGAGATATCTTCTCCTTTCACCATATTTCCTTCTCCAATCTATCCTCTTTCCATTAATGCCTGACTGAAACATACGAATCTGTTCAAATTTAAAAAAATATTACGATACAAAGCTACGAAAAAAGCTCGATCGGTGATCACTCATATTTCTGACCAAAATTCGATTTTGTATATAAAAACGCAAAATATCTAAATTCGCTAATAACTTGGCCAAAAAGCGTTTAATCAAGAAAAGGAGCTCGATCTGTGATCACCCATATTTCCGACCAAAAATCGATTTTTTATATAAAAACTCAAAATATCTAAATTCGCTAATAACTTGGCCAATAAGCGTTTAATCAAGAAAAAGAGTTCGATCTGTGATCACTCATATTTCCGACCAAAAACCGATTTTTTATATAAAAACTCAAAATATCTAAATTCGCTAATAATTTGGCCAATAAGCGTTTAATCAAGAAAAGGAGCTCGATCTGTGATCACCCATATTTCTGACCACAAATCGATTTTTTATATAAAAACTCAAAATATCTAAATTCGCTAATAACTTGGCCAATAAGCGTTTAATCAAGAAAAGCAGCTCGATCTGTGATCACTCATATTTCCGACCAAAAATCGATTTTTTATATAAAAACTCAAAATATCTAAATTCGCTAATAACTTGGCTAATAAGCGTTTAATCAAGAAAAGGAGCTCGATCTGTGATCACCCATATTTCTGACCAAAATTTGATTTTTTTATGAAAACTCAAAATATCTAAATTCGCTAATAACTTGGCCAATAAGCGTTTAATCAAGAAAAGCAGCTCGATCTGTGATCACTCATATTTCCGACCAAAAATCGATTTTTTATATAAAAACTCAAAATATCTAAATTCGCTAATAACTTGGCCAATAAGCGTTTAATCAAGAAAATCAGCTCGATCTGTGATCACTCATATTTCCGATCAAAAACCGATTTTTATATGAAAACTCAAAATATCTAAATTCGCTAATAACTTGGCCAATAAGCGTTTAATCAAGAAAAGGAGCTCGATCTGTGATCACCCATATTTGTGACCAAAAATCGATTTTTCATATAAAAACTCAAAATATCTAAATTCGCTAATAACTTGGCCAATAAGCGTTTAATCAAGAAAAGGAGCTCGATCTGTGATCACTCATATTTCCGACCAAAATGTGATTTTTTATATAAAAACTCAAATTATCTAAATTCCCTAATAACTTGGCCAATAAGCGTTTAATCAAGAAAAGCAGCTCGATCTGTGATCACCCATATTTCTGACCAAAATTCGATTTTTTATATAAAAACTCAAAATATCTAAATTCGCTAATAACTTGGCCAATAAGCGTTTAATCAAGAAAAGGAGCTCGATCTGTGATCACCCATATTTCTGACCAAAATTCGATTTTTTATATAAAAACTCAAAATATCTAAATTCGCTAATAACTTGGCCAATAAGCGGTTAATCAAGAAAAGGAGCTCGATCTGTGATCACCCATATTTCTAACCAAAATTTGATTTTTTATATAAAAACTCAAAATATCTAAATTCGCTAATAACTTGGCCAATAAGCGTTTAATCAAGAAAAGGAGCTCGATCTGTGATCACTCATATTTCGGACTAAAAATTGATTTTTTATATAAAAACTCAAAATATCTAAAATCGTTAATAACTTGGCCAATAAGCGTTTAATCAAGAAAAAGAGCTCGATCTGTGATCACTCATATTTCTGCCCACAAATCGATTTTTATATAAAAACTCAAAATATCTAAATTCGCTAATAACTTGGCCAATAAGCGTTTAATCAAGAAAAACAGCTCGATCTGTGATCACCCATATTTCTGACCAAAATCCGATTTTTTATATGAAAACTCAAAATATATCTAAATTCGCTAATAACTTGGCCAATAAGCGTTTAATCAAGAAAAGCAGCTCGATCTGTGATCACTCATATTTCTGACCAAAATTCGATTTTTATATAAAAACTCAAAATATCTAAATTCGCTAATAACTTGGCCAATAAGCGTTTAATCAAGAAAAGCAGCTCGATCTGTGATCACTCATATTTCCGACCAAAAATCGATTTTTTATATAAAAACTCAAAATATCTAAATTTGGTAATAACTTGGCCAATAAGCGTTTAATCAAGAAAAAGAGCTCGATCTGTGATCACACATATTTCTGACCAAAATTTGATTTTTTTTATAAAAACTCAAAATATCTAAAATCGATAATATCTGGGCCAATAAGCGATTAATCAGGAAAAGGAGCTCGATCTGTGATCACTCATTTTTCAGACCAAAATTCGATTACTTATAAAAAACTCAAAATATGTGCATTGATTTACATGTATTCTGTTGTTGCAAGACTTAGGTTTTTGACAACAAACTTAGGTTCTTTGTCTCTCAGTAGCGCTTCTATATATATTTTATTCTATGTCCTATATGAATAAAAATTATCATTCAATAATACGTTTTTTCAAACCGCTTCTCACAAATTCACAAATCGAACACAAGCATTTTTTTAACTTGGACAGGACAACGTCTGTCGGGTCATCTAGTAATAGATAATACTTTGAATAAATTTATGTTGTACAAATGTTTCAAAATAAATGCTAAAATTTTGAAAAGGTCCCGAATTTTTAAACCATACACCCAATATTTTAACCCAAATGTTGATTG